>NW_018020650.1:594523-640933 GCF_002006095.1 Pseudomyrmex gracilis
TAGTCCGGGAACTTTCCGGACAAACTGTGTATAGTGTTTTGTATGTGTACATGTATGTGGAGAGTATACATTTAAATATATACATATATAAAATAAATATAAGTATAAAATAACAAAAATTACAATAATAGTGAATGAATGTTATGTACTTCAGAGCAAGAATATTTATAAGACATCCAAGAACATCTCGAATAGTTATAATATAACGTACGATAAACAGATCATATCAAAATACATACTATTGTATAAATTTATACTATTGTATGTATTTTGATATTATCTTTTATTAGTTTGTTTATTTATGTATGTTTTAGATAGCAAAATGATTTAGATATCCAATATCCACGAAAGATGCTTTGCTACAAAGCAGAACTGCTTTTCTAGCAAAATTGTTTGTTTTGCATAGCTAAACGTATCTGTTACTACAGCAAAAGTAGTTTGCCAATATGGCAAATTTGCTCTGCTCAAATTGATAAAATATTCTGTTGAAAGAACAACAATGTCCTGCTAATGCAGTAAATTTGCTTTGCTCTAGTACCAAAATCTGTTGTTACTTTAGCAAAACCAATTTGATGGTACATAAGAAGCATTTTGTTTTATTATAACAAAATATTTTGCAGATTAAACAAAATATTTATAGCAACTAAAATTAGTATTTCAAACAAGGCTTTTTTTCGCTGGCCATATAGTAACAAAAAAAGTTTGCTATAGTAGCGGAAAAAAAACTGGCTATGGCAACAAATTTTTTTTCCGCGTATACGTGTATTTTTTCTTCTTGATATTTTTGCATTAAAAAACTTGCGCGTAAAATAACTGGTTGTTTTTTGCTACGATTTTATTATTTTATACCTTTTAAAAAGGAGATACTCTTTGTGTGAAAAATGTTTAGTTTATTAATTGAAAAATTAAATTTTTCGTAACGCTCGTTGGAAATACATAAAATGTTCCAGCGAGAATAATAAAAATCGAAGATTCGAAACAAGTATACACACCGATGATGTTTCAAGTGAAGTGCAATGAAGCTTATCGAGTACAATCTTAAAGCGCGCTTAGATGAGACGCGCGAGAAGCATCGTCATCGTTGGGAACTTTTTGCGGGTCTCGAGGCCGGTAACTTTCTCTTCGTGTCTTCTCGTTGTTGGCCGATATATCGCGAATATATCATGAATACGTTGCGGATAATAGTCACTGCCCACTGTTTATGAGTCAACCGTCTTCAATGCGCTAATGACGAGGCTCTCTTGTCGCCGCTGTGTCGCCTTATCTCGAAGTACGTGTTTATGATAGAAAATGATGAGAGTTTATAGATAGAACAATGAGATTAAGATATTTTTTCTATTTTCGAACGCTTTTTCTTTTTTAATTCTTTGTTACTCGTGTGTATGTAAAATTTGGGACACAAAAAAACAAACTTCAGAGACTTTCATCAATCTCACAAATCTTCTTTCGACGCCGCTCACAGTTCGCGAACTAGCGTGCGTTTCCATCTTGATTATCTCGCGGTAATTTGTCCTGAGAAATGACTGCGGAAGCCACGACTTCGCTTATCTCGCGCGTTTGCTAGTCTTAAAATCGCTGTATCCCCTTTGTTCTACGCCATTGTCCTCATTCCCCACTCATCGGCTTCACCTCATCCCACCTCTCCTCCCGTGCGACGGGAGGGAGAGGGAGACCCTCTCCTTTGACGGAGGGGCGGCTCTGTGACGTCAGCGAGATAGGGGTGGAAGCCGCGGCGAGGCGAGGGAGGTAACGTGCGGATGGGTCGGCGGAGGATCGCGGGGCGGACGGTGGGGATTGCCGGGTAATGCCGGGTGATGGCAATAGGGTGAATGACCGACCTAGACTCGAAGTCAGGGGTGTGCAATGTATGAAACCAGCCGTAATAGCAACCCTCCTTCAAAGCGATCTACAAGGGTAGGCTTTACAGCCTCTCTCCTTCCTTCGTCCCGCGTACTCTTCTCAGCGCACACATATGTACATATCTTTATGAGCGTGTATAATAAGGCTACGTGTACATATGAGCGTGTACTTGTGCGTGTGTCCGTGTGGGAAAATAACGGACGCGTAACTCGCGAGGGTTGTGGCTGTGCACAGCGAGCGAGAGAGTGTGCCAAAAACACATTTTTTTTTTCGTAACATTGAACACACGTTGAAGTCGCTGACGTTAAAGAGCGAGCGAGCGAACGAAGACGGCGCGAACTTCGTCCATGATGCAAATCCGGATATCGCCCCGACTCGGTTGTTTTTTTTTTTTTCGACTTGCCATTTTATGCAGCGACTGTCTTCTGAAAAATTCGGTACCTCAGCCAATGTCGTGATTGGTGTCAGATAACCCCGATTTTTTTTTTTTAGCAATTTAGCAGAAGTTTTTTTTAACTAATTCCATCGTCAGTTTTAAATTAAACTTTTTTTCTCTCTCTCCCTCTCTCACATTCAAGCACGTTTGATTCAAACCCCAGCTTGTGTTATATCTGGCGACGATTTTAACTGCGTTCTGACAAATTGATGTTGCGATAATTCTCTTATTTATTTGTTTGATTGCTCGTACACGCGAGTCGCACGTGATATCGAAATTTAACGAGACACGCGTAGATATATACTCCGGGGTCACAAGATCATCGATGCAAATCTGCGCTATTGACTGCGCCGATGACTCCGTGTCCTAGAAAGATAAAGGCCGTTTCCCTGGCCGGTAAAATCCACCGCCTGTGGGTTTAAACTCGGGGTGAGTCTCTCTCTTTCTCTCTCTCTCTCTCTCTCTCTGTCTGTCTCTCTTTCTCTCTCTCTCTCTCTCTCTCTCGAGTGCACGACACGGGGTAACGCGATCGATAGATGACCAAAAATAGGATCCGCATCCAACACGGGAAGTTCTCTGATGTCGCCTGGTTTTTGTTTCGGAGGACGATTCTCGCTGCATTAAAAAAGTATTTTGTTCGCTAGATTTTTGGCGGATTGATCTATAATTTTTTGAACAATTCTCGATTACGCGGCGAGAAAGAGAGACGCGTTTAAAACGAGCAAAATATATCGGTACTCGGAAAAATGTCATTCGCGTTATTTGTCACTATAAAAAATTGTCAGTATAAAAATTTCATGCGATATTGAAATCCCCAAGTTCCCAAAAAATGTTCGCGTTTGGTTTTCATTTATCTTGCGCAAAATGTTTGTTAAAGATAATTTGCGTTCGGCAATACGAGGGAATTCTGCGAACCCGTTATGGGAGGAAATGCAATTCGAATGCGAAAACGTCAAGGGTTCCGTGTGACTCTCCGCGGAAAAATTCCGAGAAACGCCTCGCCAAGCGGAAAATTTGAGAGATTTTTATGGAAAAATACAGTTTGTGTAGGGCGCGCGCCGATGGTAAACCATCGTTGAATTTATCCGCGTTGAGGAGAATCCCCGCCTCACGTTCAGATTGTTGCATGCACGAGGGTTAGGCTGGTCGTTCTCCGTGGCGTTACTGCCACACCACGTGGCTCGTATTGATCCTCTTCGGCGAACACGACAGAGGGAGGAGAGGACAGAGAGAGGGAAGGGGGTTAGGGGTTGCTCAATGTGTTTCTCTCTATCGATGCCTTCTCTCTCTCTCTCTCGCTCTCTCTCCTTTCCTCCTTTCCCACCCTTTCGCACTTTCCTCCCCTCTTTCCGACGCCCTCTCTTTCTCGCTCACTCTATCATCCCTCTCTCTTGTCGCAGAGGGTAGCAGCCTAGTGCCCCCGCCTTCGGTCGTTCACCCTTCGTATACACTCGATTCCGATTCTGTCTTCTTCCACTTGCTCGTCGCGCGCGAGAGTTTCTCTCTTTCGAGAAATCCACTAATTTTTTTTTGTTTTTTTTTTGTTTCTTGTTCTCTTTTGACTATATCTCTCTCCGCCGATCCGATTGTACTTGACCCTTCGCGTGAAAAATTGAAAAACGAACACGGAAGTTCGAAACTAATGATCACAGAAGTGGCTTAGCGTGTAAAAGCGTTTTCCGAATAGGTAATTTTACTCAGTTCGAACGACGTTTTGCACGATGAGATGTTAATAATCGACAAAGAAATAGGATATCAAACATACCGAGAAAATTGGACCATTTTTATAATTTATCAGATTTCGATTCGTAGTGAAAAAAAAATTCATTTCTCTCAGAAAACATGAAATTCTCTAGTATTGTATAACTGCAATACGTTGTAGATTATGTTGGTCATTCACAAATCAGAATCGTAAAATAATATTATCACGTACCGTATCGGGGAAACTCGAGTCAAGAACGACTGGGTATCGCACTCGCGTAAGTATGGAAACTTGGTCGTGCGGTTACTTACGATATCGCGTCTCGATGGCATTCACGTGCAAAGGTCGTAAATCTGAAGTAGCGCGAAACCAAAACGCACGATTCTCGTTAGATCGCGAGCATGTGGCGGACTTACCTGAAACATAAAAGAGAGAAAGGCGATCAGTTACACGTGTACGTACATCTCGAGGAACAGGAAGGAACGCGGAGCGGTCTCTTCGAGAACGCGGAGCGCGACGAAATTAGAAAGTAACTTTTTTTTTTCTCGCTCCTTCGTCCGACCTCGCCCACCGCGTAAGGTTAAGGTCGTCAAGGAGCCGTCAAGATGTTGCGACAAGTACACGCACGCGTGTCCTCGTTCGATTCGATGCGTGTCGTCATGACAAAACACCGTAATCCGCAGCGGATTTTTATGTTAAAAGCCGCCCGAATCGCCGCCGACCTTGTTGGCGCGACGTGGGCTTGCGACACGTGCGCGCTGCTTTGTTTATTTTTGTTCTTTCTGGACGCAAACTATGTAACAAGTTTTATTTCTTTTTATTTTGGGACATAAAAAACAAACATGCAAATGTAATCTAATAAATATATAAATAATAATATATAAATAAATGTATATTAATACGTATTACATTTATATATTTTATAATAATAAAAAAATATATTATTAAAATATAAATATATCATCATATCTCTGTGAGAGAAAGATAACGTCATTCCTACGTAAAATCCCGTAACTCCGAAACGCGAATTTTAAAGGAGAGTAGTTAAAAAATTTAAAACTTTTTTCACATTTCTCTCTAGTTAAGAGATTCTTTTGGTTTCAATTTTTTATAAAATAGTTTTTTACCTTTTTTATGAATATTTTTCTTTTAATATTTGATGACCATAAAGAACACGTGAGTTTCTAAAGTGTCACTATGCAATAAAATGAAAATCCCGCATGTGACACTTATTTAATTGTACGTAAGGCAGTAACGCGAGTGTATCTGATATAAATAATATCCTTTTTTTTTTTTACACGTAAATTTTATATGTTCGTCTTGGATATCTTTCAACTGCAGATAAAAAAAGAAAAACGACATTAATTTGTTATGATAATATTGAAAAGAGATCGCGCGAGAGATATTCTCGTCGTTTTTGTCTGGATATTAGGAAATATAAAAAAATAGGATACCCCTTGAATTATAATATTTATACCTTGTGAGAGACTGTGAGTCCATTTTACCGTCAACACCGCGAAACACACATAACGATAACCGAATAGAGACGCGCGATAAACTTGGAGAGAGATATTTTGCTCGATGTCAAAAGTGCTTCGTTTCGCTGTGTTCGTTTGGTTATGTTTACGTCACCGTTACTTCGGCCGCACTATTTTCCCTTATCAGATAGCGTGAGTGTCCGCCTTAAGTGCATTCGATTCCGCGTATAGTGTCGGTGAAACTCAACCGTTTTCTATTCGTTGCTCGCCACTTCGAGGGAGAGTCACCCTCGGGAGAGCCGGAGGCTAAAATGTTTCGTTCACCCTCCTCCATGGCGACGTATCGTAATTCCAAGGAAAAACGGGAAGAATCGACGGAAACAACGGTCGAGAAAAAACAGACGCCACGAGCGGTTGTTGTTTAGAAGAGAAAGAAGGAATATAAACAGCGGAGAAACGATAAACACGTCCGAAAGAAACTATGAACTTTCCGCACAAAAGTGAGCGTATAAGTAAATTCACGCGAGTTTATAGGTCGCGAACAAATATATATATCTTTGAATCGGATTCGACACCGAATGCTGGAAATCTCTGGAGTCGCGTTAATTCGGTGATTAATAGCGGCGACGATTAATTAATTAAATGCCTAGGTAGACGATAGCAGAAGAGGCGAACCCTGAATAACGTCCTGATTCATAGGTCTGCTCGGAACGGAAGGACCCGAGTCGCTTTTCCCGATGAGCCAATCAAGGTCGTTGGCCCTCGAAGAGGATGAGTTCTTGTGGGGCTACGTGACGGAGATAAAACGCGAGCGATATACGAAAGATTGATTGCGGCTTGCGATTTTGTGCCTCCGCCCGGAACGTTATCCGAGAGTATGCGTCGAGTGTGCGTATGAACTTCCGTAATTACGACGAGAAAACGGATTCGAAAACGTCCGAATTCGTGACGGTGTTTTAAACACGCTGGTCTGGTACTTTTTTAGTAATTTTATTTACAAACTGAAACGTTTATTCGAACGCAATATGTTTTTTTTTTTATTACGTCGTTATTACGTCACTGTGATATTACGGTAAAATAAAGCGTTATCTCTTGACACGTCTCGAGCGTGTTACGTTTTTTTGAAATTTTTCATCGCAAAATTTTTTCGGAGTTTTTCGGCCATTGAAATCGCGCGCGTCTCTTCAATCGCTTCTCTCGTGTGAGAATATTAAAATATCCTTCGCCGCGAATACTCGCTCTCTCGGATATTAAGAGCGGGTTCCCGCAATTAGGCCACGCCTAGCCTACTTTCCGCGCCGGAGGTCGTTCACCCCCGCGAGAGGGTGTAATTCCCGCCATCTGGCGTGCTTGCCCGACCGGGTTTCTGCACCTGCGCGGTGCCGCGAGACGCCCCATGTGGCCGCGCGCCACGTGGTGCGGCCGCGAAAAATAACCGGCGCGCCGCGCGCCGCGAGGCAGGTTATTCCGATGTAGTTGACGAGGGTGGTGGGCACCGGAAAAAAAAAAAGCAGTCTTGGAGAGCCGAGGGGATGAGTATCGACCAAGGGCAAGGGCGAGGGCATGCGTACACGACGCAGGATTCCGGGAAGATAAATCGAAGCCCTCATCGGAACCGCCTTTTTCTCTTCCCCCTCCCCCGCCCATTCCTTTCTCCGCGTTGTTCCCCTTTTAGCATCAAGTCCGTGTCTTCGTGTTATTTATTTTCGGTCCGGGTTGCTCGTTTTGTGCGCTAGTATTAGGAAGAGAGTCGTATTGGGAACAATAAAAAAAAAAAAAAAAAAAGAAAAAGAAAAAGACGCGCGTGAAAAGGAAAACACACTTGCGTGTAACTTACACCGTTTAATATACACCGTGATATTTGAACAGAAAATAGACTTCTGCGAAAGACACGACGCTGTAACGCGAAAAGAGATCGAGTAAAGATTGTGTCTTACGGTTAAATCTAATTTTATTGCTCGTCTGTAAACCTGCTGTAGACACTGCAGACTAGTAGACAAAAACGCATTCGAATCTAATTAGAGTTCAGACACCTCAAATTTGTTTGAACCAAAAATGGCGTCTGATTTGTCATTAGTATCACTAGACGTTAAATCTATATCGGTCTTAACATATCCAGCAGCATCGAATTAGCTTGTAAACCAACATCAAAATTTTTAACGCGGTTTTTCAGCATACGTACAACATATACACATTATTAAAAAAAAAAAAAATAAAACCACACTAATCAAACAAAATTTACAAACTGATGTTGCATGTCAGAATGTAACAATCATAAACGGAATCGAGTTTTTTTCGAAAAATTGTTAGAATTTGAATTTAAAAATAAAAAAGAACCAATAAATATTTTAGAACAAAGATTTCAAGTAAAAAAAACGACATTAAAAGCGTTTAAAAGTAATAAAAATATGACAGCGCGTATCGCGTATTTTAATAAGTATTTTGTGCAATTAAATATATATTTATTTAGACAAAACCTAAGTCTTTTAACATGTTAACCAAAAGTCAACATAGTTTTCATTATACGAATCTTAGCAAAAATCTCTATTTTTTCCTTAATCGTCAAAATTATTGCTACGTTTTTATCAGATATGAGATTAATAGTTTTTTTTATTTATTTTCTTGTGTCATGTACTTTAAAATTGAGTCAAAGAAAGTCTATAAATAATTCTATTTAGATAAAAGATTTTTTAATTTCTTAAAAATTGATTTTTTCCATTTTCTTTTCTATCTTAAAATAACGATTTCTTTTACATAATTTCTTCCGATCGATCAATTCTCCGTTCAATTCTTCCGCCAGCTTTTAGCCCAACAAGAACTTTCAACCAATCAGTAAAGTCTCCCTACAGCCCTTTTTAGGAACTTGAGCAAGTCTGAACCTGAATAAACCTTCAGCGCGAATATCACAATCCCTACACGTTATACACAGAGTAGCGCGCGATTTGTAATTGTTTTCCTTGAACACAGCGAGATCGCCGAGCGAGGATAAACAATATTGCGTAACGAGCTTCGAAAATAACATTTATTAAAAGACGTTCACGGAGTTGTTGCTACAGTTCAAAGAATGTCTTTATTAACCAAGAGAAGACGTCCTCGAGGGTAAGTTTTCTCTTTCTCCGAGTTTTAATTACATTCTGTTATAACCGAGATCCGAATGAATATACGTAAAATTATCCGTGAGAGATGTGAACAATTTTTTCTCTGAAACTTAATTCGTTAATAATTTTCCATCTTCAAGCGCTTGCGTGTTCGGAGAAACGCCGAAACGTAGACGACGTGTGTACTTTCAATTAGAAAAATCGTCACGAAATTCTCGAAGGAAGAAATAAAAAATATATCGTTCAGTGAAGAAAATATTTGATATAATTTTAGAACAAGCGAGAGTTTCGCCTCTTTATGCGCGAAAGTAAAAAACGAAAGTGGTTCATATTTTCAAAATATCGCGTGTTACAAAAAGAACGGGCGCGGAAATTGATGTTCTCCTTTCCATCTCATTTCCGGCAGGGGACGCGTTCGCACGCGCGAGCAGCTTACGCGCACGTTTAAATTGGCTCGGCACCGTTTTGGACAGCCCTGACTATCGTATCGAGCGGCAATGCCAAGGGCAAGGGCGTCCTTCCCCCACTCCTCCGGCAATCCTGTGCCGACATCCCCTTCGCCTCTTGCTCGTTCTCTTCCTCTTCCGTCGGACACGCACTCATACACGCTCACAAGCAGCTTGACTTTACGAGTAGAGATTCAGGGTGAAACAATAAAATTGTAGTAATTTGTGTAGAAGACTGTAAAGTTTGTTTTTTTTTTTTTTAATCTCTTTTATTTTTTTACAAAGAACAAAAGTAAGAAGTTGGTTCAGAGAGAGAAGTGAACAAAACAAAAAAATAATGTGCAATTGTTCGGGGAAATTGGAAATTCAACGCTAACGTGTGGCTGCGAATTAGCGCGCTTAGTACGGGAGGTGTAATAATGACGGTCGGGCTTTTAGAGATGTAGTGCGGCAAAACAACTCTAAGTTGTGAGAATTTCCGGGGTGGAAGGCGCGCGAAAAAAAAAAAAGGAGCGAAAAACGCGGCGGGAGAGAGCGAGCGCGCAGAAATGGCGGCGCGATAAAGAGAAGGTGAATTTAATCGAGTACGACAGAGCGAGGAAAGGAGTTTGCGCCCGGTGGTGAAGAGAAAGAGAGAGGAGTTGCGGCGGAGAAAGCCGTGTTCGGCCTCGCGGGGTTAACGCACTCCCGACGTTATACCGCGACTAACGATGATGTTTCTCTACCGTTACGTAAACGCAGCAGCGCCGGAGCGACCGCCGCCGTCGCCGCCGCCGCCGCCGCGTTCTGCATTTTCTGCCGGGACTGGAAATCTCTCGCTTTTGCAACGGGTTGCGTTGCCGACGATCGAGGATCCAATCTGTCTGTCTGAGTAGCTGAAACGAGATTAAGCTCGAAAATTTACATAGAAATCTCGATCTTGTATTTCGTTCTGTTGTAAAAAAATCCTAATAATATACAAGTATATCGTCCAACACACGCACGCACATACAGATAGACTTGGTATCTCGTTCAGTGAACTTGGTGAAATTTAACACAAAAGAAACCAGCGAGAATTTATTGCGGAGCGTCAAAGAGCGCGCAGACTTCTCTTGATCAGACTTCGCGCTTCCTATTTTAAATCCGAGCCATTAATACCACATGAAAAATCAAGTTTTTTTTTTTTTTTTTATTTTACGGCGGATCTCTTTGAGACGAGTAACAAACGGCGTCTTATGCGATTCGCAGTCGTGTGTCTGGCGTTCTCAGCGATGCGCGGTCAGACCGGAAGCTCGTTGCGCCTTCAAAGAGATCGCTATTCGCGAACAGCCATACCTGATGGTTGAACCAGCAACGGGTTATTAATAGAGGCCGCTGTTAGGTAGTAAAATTTTGGACTAGGAAACTGTGGCGCGATACACTATAATTCCGCGTTATGACCCGGCGGCCTGTTGCCGCTTCGGAGTAAGACGGACATAAGCAGGAACCAGCTAGCGTTGAACGTAAATTACGGCGTGGTTGAACCAGCCGAAGATACTGTGTGCATCGCGCCGGTGATTAATGGCGCTGTTGAATCGCTTCGTGGATCCAAGTTGATATCGGTGTCTCTTTGATGTAATATTAGCTCCCACACACGCGGCGTGTTGTCGCGTTAACAAGAAATTATTATTTTATCGCTCGTAGCTTCGATGTTGTATTTTCTCTCTCTCTCTCTCTCTCTCTGATGTTTGTATTTACACATTTAATGAGAATCAACACAAACATACATATACATATGTATGTATAATAACATTATATATATATATATATATGTATAATTATTAACTTAATATATTATTAATTCAATGATATATTATTAACTTAATGATATGTTTGTTAATAAATGTGGAATTGATTATTTAATCGGGCATATTGGAATTTTTCTGCCTTAATTAGACTATTTAATGCTAAATTATGGCATAGTATTTTCTTTAATTAGCGCTTTTGTATTGACGAGTCCGAGTTTGCCGAAGATAATAACATTCGACTTTACACTGTTACGAAAGCGTCGAAGTTAAAAAAAAAAAAAAAGAAAGAAAAAAAAACGAAACACTATTAAATAAGAAATTGACAAAATTCTACGGCAATTTCGTGAAAATATTATCATCTTAAGTGACTTATAAATTATTACATTTTATACTCGTGCGATTCGACCGGCGAGAACCCGGCCGTTTCTCTCGAGGACGCTGATGTTATCTCGCGGAGCGGAGCGCAGAGAAGCAGGAAGCGAATTTGAGAACCGCTGGACAAAGAGAAAGTTGCGACCGACATATTTCGCGTTCGCGCAACCGTACACAAACCGCATGTGTGTATATGTGTGTGTGTGTCTGTGTGTATAGTAGCTCATGTAGAGAGTCCAGAGGGCACACGATACACACACGCGAAAGAGGATGAAAAGAAGGGGAGCGTGGCAGCGAAAGAAAAGGAGGCGAAGTAGCGGTGCTAATGGCTTCATTCGCTTTGATGATCCGACCCTGCTGGGCATCAATTAAGGTGTTACGTGCTGCTGCTGCTGCTGCAGAAGTTGCAGCATGCCACTTGTGCAAATCGGTATAAAAATGCTTCGCGAGGAAAAAGCTCAGATCATACACACTTTTTTTTTTCGTTTGATTTTCTCCATGAAAATTTGCACCACGAGAAATGCGCAACGACGAAAATTAAATTTAAACTTGACGAAAGTATAGTTTAAACACATACAATACAAACAAAAATAAACGAGTGACAACGCGAGATTTGATCGTTTTTTTATTTGCATTTTTCGAAAATTGATTTACATTACATTATTCGGTAAAACAAAACTGTCTTCTATTTATTATCTCTTGTCATCATGCTAATTATTACCTATAAATCGAATCACGTTAAAATGTTTCTTGTTAATTATTATTATCGCATTTAATTTTCATAGTTTAATTTTTATCTCGTATAATTATTTAAATTATTGAGAAATCTCGCGTACTTTTCGGATCGTAAATAATTCATAGAGAACGGACACTATCCGGGTTTCGAACACACTCATCTCTGTGTGTAGAAAAACTCGTCGGTCGGTTCTAAACGATGCGCCGCAATGTAGTGTAGCGGTACTTTGCGCGCTGTCACTTTCGCTGCGCGCCTCGCTCGCTCTCCTCCGCGTCATTCCCATTCAACGGTCTCGGGTAAACGGGATTCTTAACTTGACGCAGGTAGGTAGGTAGGTAGGTAGATAGGTAGGTAGGTAGGTAGGTAAATATGCGTATCGGACGAAACAAGAAGTCGAACCGATCGGAACTAATTTTAACTTTTACAAGGTGTATCGAATCGCGTGATGCGTTTATCGCAAAAAATCCGATAATCTTAGAGCGAAACTTTTCGCTTTCTTCAATTACGTATTTTTATATTGTATTTCATAGATTTTTTGATAAATGTTTTCTTTGCGAATCTAAAAAGTCAGAGAAGAAATTTGCAGTAAAAAAAAAAAAAACTAAGTTCGCGATGTAATTAAGTCCTGCAAACTTTTTGAAAATTGGAATAACACGAGTCGTCACATTTTTGCACGGAAACGTAATTTCTTAAGCTCGTCAATATTTTGCAGCATCAATATCGCTACGCTCAGAGACGAACGAAGAGATAGAAGAAATATTAAAAAAAAAAAAAAAAAAAAACAAACTTTTGCGAGCTCGTTAGAAATATGGTCACGCGCGCGCGCGTGAGCGAGATCGAACAAATTCTACGAGATACGAGCGTGTCTGATGAGAAATTTGCGAAGCGAATTGCCGTATCAAGCGAAACGATATTCTCCTCGTTCGCCATCACTTTCGCTGCGCTTCGGAGAATCCGCCATTCCCGTTCGACGGTCACGCGTGCGTGTGTTTGAGCGCGTGACGTGCATACGGGGTCGTCATTGAAGGAATAATCTGCATTGCACGTATGTGGAACGTAAGAACTTATGTTGGCAATGCGCGCGATAATGCGGCTACAAAAGAAATGACGAGCGCAAATGGAGCGCCCGATGACCGAGTTTTGCGAGAAAACAGAGCCTGACGGCGGAAAATTGTCACGATTTTAACTTTTTATTATTCTTTTTGCTTGCGTTTATTAATCGCTTATTATATAAAAATGTACTTTGTGCAAGAACAATTTCGAATCTGCAATTTCGCGCGAACGGAGGAGTTCAAAAGAAGCGAAATGTCACACATTTCCTAAATGTCTGTGTAATTTCATTTTTTTTTTTTTAATTAGATTTTTCTCGAGACGATTTTGCACCCGATGTACGGTACCTACCGATCGATTCGAGATCATTCTCCGTTTTCGCGAGCGCGAGGTAGCGGCGCGACGTGTCCGGGAAGCCGGGTAGAGGTGAGCGAAAGTTTCTTACGTCAGTCATGCAGGCGCATAACGCGCGCATATAATGAGCCGTCGATGTTATCCCCCCGCTTGATATCTCGCACAATCCGCGTCTTTTCACGTAAGCGTAACGACTTCGGTCGTTTTACTTTCGTTTGTCGTCTCGTCGCGCTTCTCAGAACGAGTCCGAATCGGTCATCGGTCGCGCGAAAAACTCGACGACGAGGAAACGGAGAGCGCGCGCCCGAGATCTTTGCGCCGCGAAACTATAAAATTGCTTTCGCTATCTCGCGCCGCGAGCGTGTTCGCTCTTACCGCCGCCGAAGTTTTACAAGACGACGTAATGAGGTGAGAGATTGCTCGTCGAGGAAGTGCCACCGGTTAGACTCGATTGCACCTACGGGGCTATTACAGTCGTTAGAGCGGGATAAGGCGCGTCGCATAAGAAATGTGCCAAGGATAGGAGATCAGGAAACTGTTTCACTTTCATTCGCGATAAGAAGAAAAACCTCGCGCGATATTATCGCGCGTTATCAAAATGTGTACAACACGAGAAAGCGAGAAAAATGTTTCGTTTCCTGCTTGAAAACGTGTTGTCGCTTCAAGCGTATCGCAATCAAGCGGCGAGAACGCGTCGTGTAAATATTTGCGAAATTTAAAAGTCGTCAAGAGACGTCGCTCGCGCGCATCGTTTCTCATTTTAAAAGACCGTGTCTTCGATTAAATTTAAGACTTTTTTGCGGCAATTTGCAATTTCTCTTCTCAACACGCGCGTCATCAGCTGACTGATGAACGATCGCGCGCGCGCGCGTGCGAGAGAGACAGAGAGAGAGAGAGAGAGGGAGAGAGAATTATACAACATGATGCTGCGCAATGAACGCTGCGCGGTGTAAAGAGGCCCTTATTGTGAACGATGCTTAAAGTGACCCGTCACGAAGCAACGACCCGGAAGCGATAACTGCGAGCGAGGTCGAACCCACGGTCGATAAGGAGGTCGGGTGTACACAGCAGCGGCGAGTTTTCCAGGGTGGTATATATATCCGTCTATCTGATATGAACGAGTATGTTCGCGTGTACGTGTGTGTCCGTCTCTCTCTCTCTCTCTCTCTCTCTTTATACGTGTGTGTCGCGTAATCGAAGCAATCTTAGACAGCGGCGATGCGTTTCCGACAAAACGCGATAGCTTGATAAGCTGCACGAAATCTGATACATTATTTCACGTGCGATACAATGAAGAGAGCGGCCGAACGCTCGCCGGCGATATACAGGGCACAGCGCGTTGTTTCTATTAATAGTTTCTCCCTCTCCCTCTCTTTTGTAACATACGTGTGTTCAGGAAAATTTAACAAAAATCGTGACTAGTTTTTTGGTTTTCAATAAAATAGTCGAAGATTTTAAGGTTGTATTCAGGGTAAGATAAAAGATATGCCAGATTATTCGAAATTTGCCAGTCAGTAGATAATATTAAAAAAAGAAATTGTGCAAAATTTCACCTCCTTTGCGAGCCTTGTTAAAAAGTTAGTACGATTTTAATTTAACACGAGTTCTTATGGGATTTCACGATATAAATTACAAAATAACTGTAGATATGCCATAATTTTGAAACTTTTTGCAGTTGTTAATAAATATCTTAAAAACAAATTTCACTTGAAAAAATAGTCATTTCGAGAATATCACATAAAATATAAATTTATATTTTGCTAAAATTAATAAAAATATGTATTTAATATACATAAAACAATTATATTTGTAATTTTATACATCAATTGTTACGTTTTAATAACCTTTTATGATTAATACACATTTCCAGTTTTTCATTTATCTTACATTGCACGTAGGGTATAATCTTATTCAAAAATATCAAAAGTGAACATGAAAATGGCACAAAATATACGTAAAAACTTTTCCGTAGTTATTAAAAGTATAATAAATAGTTTTTTAAACTTATTTTAGTACAAATAATACTTTTCCAGCAAACAATTATTATCTAAATATTAAAATAGATTCGGTTTACGCTATTTTTCTGAAACTTTTGACTGAGATCTTACCCTGAATACAACCTTAAGCTCGTCTTGTTTTATAACGTAGACAAAAATTTCGAGATACATCGCGACATGAATATCATTTAACGGACATTCCGAAACAAAATTAGTAGCCGCAAACTATCAAAATTAGACCGTCAGAAAACACAAATGATGTTTCGAGATTCCTTGATAGGTTATGTAATACAAAAATATCTAACGCGTGTAATAACAAAATATCTAATGCGCGTGCATTACACTTACATTGTAGAACAAAAATCACTCGGCAGCGCGACAGTTATTTTTCTCTCGATGTTCGGTCTTTATTATATTCTAACGTTGTTTTTAAAATAACTTATGCACAAAAAAGCAGACTCACGTGGAACGCAACCCTCTCATATACGATCAATAGCAGCGCTATCTACGTATCGATTTTATCGATCTACACACATCGATATTAAGGCTGAGTTCCGATATTCACTCGAATAATATGCGCACGCGCGCACGAATATGCACACGCGTGACTGCCGGTACTAAAAATCTATCTTCACGTCATGTGTGCCATAAAATTTCGATTTACCGGCAGTTAATATCCTAATTGCTCAATATCTCAGCGCGCGCGCGCGCGCTTGTTATTATTTAACGAACCTGACAGAGATTTTTCTGATTAATAAAAAATTACATTTTCCGTATCGAAGTTTTCCGCGAGATACCCGCGCGTAAGATTACAATTAAATTCTGGCTCTTGGCGTTTTAAACTCGGTGAATAATAAATTATTCGACATTTAAATTGCCGTCGCGTGACACGAGACCGGTTGTTATCCAGAACTTTTGCGCGTTGTGAACGCCGCTTAAGCGTGGCATAAACGCGTCGTGTTGCAATGGCCCAGAAGCGGTAGCTAGGCGAAGGGTCAAAAACACCAAGCGGCACAGTTTCTAGGCCATGCGCTGCTATCTATAAACCCTTGTGCGAGCTTTAGCCCTCGCCTCTCTCCCTTCCTTCCTCCCACTCTTCCTTCCTCTCTCTCTCACTCTCTCTTTCTTTTTCTCTTTCTCGTGTTTTCTTCGTTCCACCTCCTTCCACCTCTCTCACCATCCCACACTCGTTGAAGTCTACCTACACCACATCCACAGGACACACCACTTGTGCTTTACCCCTTCCCGCTCCGCGTCTCTCGCACTCTCTTTCTAGTTCTCTTTTTCCATCCTCGTTCCGCTCTTCTCCGGCTAACCGGCGCTCTCTCACTTTCTCTTGGTCGTTGCGCCGACGAGTTCGCTCTATTACAGCGATGTCTTGAACATCGGCGATCGGAGAGTGAGAAAGAAAGAAAGAAAGAAAGAAAAAGAGAGCGCGAACAGAGACTCGAAATAAAAAAAAAGGCGGCTTTGATATTTCCGTTTCCGCGAGACGTCACTTCGACCGGATTTTGGCCGTCATACTGCGGTGGCGAATATACGTGCGATCGCGACCTCGAGATTCGACAGTTTTGTTCCTCGTTCGCGAGAGAGATTTCCCGATATTCTCCGGGAGTTTTTTTTTTTTTTTTACCCCCTACCTGTCAGTTCGTCGTTCACAGAGCGAAAACCGCAAAGAAAAAATCGTTTTATCGAGGAAATTGGAAATCGAGGGTAAAAACTAGTCGAATTATCAGTTGACGTTTTTTTTCTAAAGTCAACCTCGTACTTATATGTGTCGGTTTTTTTCATCTCGCGGCTCCCCTGTGGACACTCTGTAATCTATCGATCCCGATACGGACAATAGGGGGATGTCAATTCTAACAGATGGTAGAAAAAGCGCATCGCCGATGACGATCGACTGTGCGACTATCGGAAATGAACCGCGCCCGCGACCGCGACCGGTCCGGCGACAACAATTCGGCGCTTAAACTTGACAATGCGGGGTCGTCGAGTGCTCTTGAAACGGGGAAAAAAATAATGCGATACGCGCGCGCACGCATCATTACCTGGACCCACTTTGTTGGCGCTTACGCAACCCCGATCAACCGCCGCGGCGGTTGAAGTACGTCGTCCGCTCGTTCACGATCGCACGAAAGTTCGCGCAGGCCAGCGACCGATCGCTCTCTCTTCCGCGAGGGTTCTCATCGTCGTGCCGCGGAGATTGTGTCGCAATCAGAAAATCGCCGACTTTCCTCAGACGTCGAACATTCCCATCCTTTAAGTAGCCAGAGTTTCTAATTGCGACTGTCATTTGCGAAAATTATATTCCGTAAATGCGAAATCGCGAATGTTTTTAAAAACTGTACAACGTGTGTGCGTGTTTGTGTGTGTGTCACGGGAGAGCAAATCTTTCGCTAAATTTGCGTTTCCCAAGTTTGCGTATAATTAGTGCAAAATATTATCGCGCGCGAGCTCTGCGAACTTACGTAACACGGGAAAATTAATTAGCGGCAAAATTATCAACTAAATTATCTAACAACGTACGTTGTTTCATAATGAACAATTATGTGCGTTGCTGGTTAGACCGATTACGCGCGTTTCGATTTGGAGATCGCAGCGGCTTTTCGAAAAAAAAAAAAAAAAGAAACCGTGCAACCGCGGGGATTGCGGCGCGCGCTTTGATATATCGATTCTTCGTTAATTTAATGACTGTGGCGATGGTAATTGAATGACAATATACACGATCATAAAGCAAATAGTTCGCGATGCTCTTTCGCGAGCAATTAGCGGAAGAGGAGAAAATTAATTTCTCGAAAAGAGAAGCGGAATGTTTCTCCGCGGAGCAGATGATATGTACACTCCCGCGAGAACACGCCGCAAATTTCAATTGCGCTTAAGTGCGCTTGTTTCGACCGCGTGCATCCGCGCGCCACTTAGTAACTGCTATCTTTGCTCGATTTAATACTCCGGACTAACGACTTTCACTTAGTACAGGAGACTCACTTCCTGAATGTACAAGTCGAGCCTAACTATCCGTTGCGCGATCGCGTCGCGCACATACATATGTATAAACGAAACACGAAAATCTCTCACGTATCGCTTCGCGAGAGTATATCGATTTATTCTCAGTAATTAAAACTTGTTTCAAACGTGCGTCTCGCGCGCAGTTTCTAACGTTTTGATTTATGTAAATTGTTGAGTTACGCATACGTGATAGATAGATTCTAATCATTATGTAATATACGTTAAATTTATTTCTCGGCAAAAGAAAATGTCTCTGACAACTTGAAATATTAAAAGGTTTTAAATTTGTTTCTTATTTTTTTACTTGTTTGAGGCGTCTCTTCGTGTTATATATTATCGATTATAAATGAGAAAACACACTTGAAAAGACGCAAACAAAATAATTTATAACAAATTAATATAAATTAAATATATAAATATATAAAAAAATATATAAATAAGTGTACACGTTGTGTGTGTATTTGTATTGTGTATGTGTGTGTGTGTGTGTGTGTGTGACTTACTGCGATGTATTTGAGTTTTATTTTTGTAACATCGAGACTTGTCTCGTTTGTTCTAGTGCAATCACACTGGTGACAAGGCTTTGCCTTATTTCGGTAGTGTCGCTCGTCCTTACGTAACGTTTTCCACGGTCGATGATTCAAGCGGAATAGAGTAGGCGTGACCGTAGGAGTATACGCAGGTATACAAAGTTTACGGTCTCTCTCTCTCTCTCTCTCTCTTCCGCGCGGTTGAATGAAATCGAGAGTGCCGGCTTATCGAAAATTATTCCCTTTGTCGCGGCGCTCTCGTTTTTCTTCCGATTTGAATTCATTCACGAGGCGCCGCTTCGTCCGCGGCGACTCGCGAAAACAGAGAACGTTCACGGCCCAAACCTCCGGGGCCGGAGGGTCATTTCACTTCCCGTTGCATAACGCAATTAAACGGTTATTTAACACGACGGGTCATTGCAACGGCGCGGCCGAAGGCTGGAGGAGGAACGGCACTTCGTGTGTACACAGTTTCGACGATTGTAATCCCGGAAACGTATTATTTCGCGAATTTCGTTTATTCGATCGCAATTAATAAAATTGACCGTAATCGTCAAAATTGCATTTCAGCTCTTCTAGTATCGTTTTACGTAACCTCTTCTGCGCACGTTCGGCTGAATGTATGATTGCGTAACGAGAGCGGTTGAATGATCGGTCGAAGAAATAAGCGTTGGATTTTGCAACACGCTTTATTTTCAAAACGCTGAATTTTCCCGGCTGTATTTCTATACGCAACGAATCCAAAACAGTCGAGTGCGCCGACGTGCTGATGCAAATTTAAGAAAATTTTTAAATCGGACACAGACAACAACGCAAATATATCTCACACATATACCGTAGTATTAATACTCGGTCGCAAAACTACATACATACGTTGTGTTCCAAAATGCCTTGTGTGCAAAATCTGATGAATTTAAATTTCATTTTATGGACGAGCGAAAATTTCGTCACAATTTCGCTCTATTCGAAACTTCCATTTCGGAATATCAAATAGAATCAGTCGGTATAAAAACAGAATAAGTGTATTAAAAAATCAATTAATTAAAATATCTTGGCAAAAATATCTTTAGAGAGAATTCTTCTTTCAGGTTTTTTATTGATTGCACTCGTACAATTTACATTATTTTAAACTGAATAAAAATCAGAATGTGGTTCTCTCTGCAAATTTTGTGAGTTGTTTTTTTTACTGTCTCTCTCTCTCTCTCTCTCTCTCTCGTGTACAAATAAATTCCTCTCCACGTCATTACGGCAGATCTGGCAGAGTTACGTGGCCGGGAGGATGCGAGAGAGAGAGACAAAGAGAAATGCAAGGGGAAGTCGAACAAATTTGCTGGCTAGAAGGTGAGGGAGAGGAGGGGGGACTCGTGACGCGGTGGAAACACGAGGACGAGGCAAAAGGTACTTGATCCGCGAGGTTGTGCCGTCTCGTATAGGTCATTTTCTCGTGGATAACCCAATTAGAGCGATTATTTAACGCTCTAGCCTCGCGCGGCCTAACTCCCCTTCCTCCCCCCGCTCTTCCCTTCCCCGCCGGATACCACCTTCCCACCTACTTTCACGGTGCCAGCTCGGAAGGCGAGGTGGTTTCGCAAAGGGAAGGGCGAGGGCGGAAAAGACGCGGTGAAACAAGTATCACGACCTATCGTGGGTGTCGGTAAAAGTGCCTATTTCTGTATCTGGGTATCTCCGAGGCCTCGCGCGGAGCCGTGAGATTTTCGAGATCTCGCGATTATAATCGCGCACGAATTCCAAAATTTCGCCGCGGGATTTCACGCGATAGGCGCATCATCGATGATATAAATATTTCATAAATCGATCAAAAAATATTCTCGTGTTTGCGCGATCGATATATATATAGAAAAAAAAAAAAAACAATTTGTAAGATTATTCTAGCACGTTAATCTATTAAAACGCGCGCGTATAATAATTAGCAACTGAGAGAGTTGTAGTTCGTTTTTTTTTTCTTGCAATAACGCGTACAGCGAGAAGAGCACATTAAACTGACTGATTCTGGAAAGCGCTGTACGTCATACTTCATAGCAAGCATCTGCGGGGAAGATGGGAAAGCATGAGATTATGTCTCGCGCATATAGCTTAACTATGCACACGCACGCACACACCCTCACGCTTTTACGACGGGCTCGGAAACGCGAATGCGCATTGGCCTGTTCCCCCTGTCCAGGGTTACCCGCGGTCGTTGTGTCCAAAAACTTTGGCAATAAACTTACGCGCGGGGGCCTCGAGAGCGAACGCGCGGCGACCTGGCCGCGTCTCGTCGTCGCACCGCGCCGATGGCAGTGGCAGCGCGTCGCCGCCAGGATAGTTTCATTAGTTGCATAACTCCGCTGAGCTTGGTCACCGCCGGTTACTGTCGCCCGCCGTCCGAGTTGATCCTCTCAAGTAGATCTTGCAACCGTTGAACGAACAAATTCAGTCGCTCATATTTTTTGGATAAAAAATTTTGCGAAATGTTTTCGTCGCGCGGCTGGCGACATTTGGATTGTTCTCGGTTTTCAACGGGAAGAGATTTCGATTTCGACGAATGTTTTGTTACGTAACTCATTCGATAAAAAAAAAAAAAAAAAAAAAAAGAATGATCTGAGTCACAAGAACAGTTTGGAAAGTATATAAATTTGTTTGTATTATAAGTGTCTTATTAAGATCTAAATCTCTTCAACGTTTATTTGATCTCAACGCGAAATCGAGTAATCGCGGCGCGCCGATGTGCCTCGCCGCGTTAATTCGATTTTAACATCGCGCCGCGATTAATCTCCACCTGCCAAACCCTCTTGCGCCGATCCGCCTTTACATCGAACGGAGCCGATTTGCAGCTCGACAATGATCGCAGGGCGAGTCCGGGTGATCGACCGAAACCTCGCGGCGCGCATCTACGATCGACAGGTAGCCGATAGTTTCACTAGTTGCGTAATCAATAGCGTGCCAGCTTATACCGTCAAACAAACCGATTTTGCAATGCAACAACAAAGTGGCCTGTACGATCGGAATTCGGAGTCGTTGAGAGAGAGAGAGAGAGAGAGAGAGAGAGAGAGAGAGAGAGAGAGAGAAAAAGGAAGAGAGAAAGAAGGAGAGATAGAGACAGACAGTGGTTGCATTTCTCGGAGAAAAGCCGATTTCGAACTATCCGTCAATTTATGCGGCTTTATTGTGCGGCAGATTTCAATTTCGCGGCGCGAATTTAGACAAAATTAAAAAGCTGAAAAAAATTTATTTTTATGTACGTCACAACTGACTGATAAACCGTGAAAAATTATTTATTTTATTCTTGTCCGTTATAATCAATTTCTAAAGCAGCAATTTTTATAGTTTGCTCTCCATACGCGTAAAATTTTGAAAATATTTACGCGTATGCACACATTATCACGTCTTAGGGCTAGTATTATATTTGTCGTACGACAAAGATTTTAAGTATATTGATTGGCTATCAAATTGAGTTCTTTATAAAACTCTATCTGATAACCAATCAACACGCTTAAAATCTCTGTCGTACGACAAATGTAATATTAGGCTTACGCAATATTGAACGTGCGTGACATCTTCGTGACAAAGAGGGAAATTTCTTAACGCTCAGTTAAGAAAATCACACACTTCCTGCGCGTATCTTGTTTATTTACAAAAACTCTCATTTCCATACGTTCGTTGCGGCAATAATCATCGCACAAATACCAGTCATTTAGTTATTTATTAGCGGCAGCTTGTTACATTGAATGCTCGTTATCTCACTTTCAAGAATGTTTACACGTCTATCGACACACTTGCGCGCGCCAAGCTCGTATTGGCTGACTGATAGAATTGCGCAAACGTCATCGAAAAGTTCATGATACAAAGTCACGTTACGAAAATGGCGCGGCGCGGCGCGGCTCGGCTCGGCTCTCGCGCGTTGTACGTTGGTGGCGCACACAGTGCGAGAATGCATTGGTGAATGTTAATGCCAATTCGAACAAGCCGGTAATAATAATACCGCCGACCGCGGCTCTCTCTCTCTCTCTCTCTCTCTCTCGACACGCTGCCACGATCTTTTCCCGGCGCGACACCCACTCGCATTTGCATCTGTCGCATACCGGCGGCCGCGAAATTTGTTAGTCAGAGTCGTAATTGCGGCGATCCTCGACCGGTGACTAGCTCTTAAAATACTGTTACAATTCTCAATTTAGAATTTATCTTGAGATTCCAAGTATTCGTTGAGACGATTAAACATTCGCTCGAAACTTGTTCGAAGATAATAGAAAATGTTTAAAATTGTTGTGCGACAGAAAATATAGTTTACCATGTGAAATATGTAAGAGTTCAGTATTGTCGAACGACATAAAAAAAAAAAAAACTGCCCTAGGATTAATCGATGCGATCACACAGGATTTTTGTTGTTGTTTCACACAGTCACCAGATAACGAATTTTAGCGTTTCAATCGGATTATTTAGTGAATAGCATCACTTCATATTCGGACTCAGTTTATTTTCAGAGATAGTTGTCAATTACTACAGATTGTTGGTTTTTTTTATTGTGTGTATCGGCGTCCGCGTGGAATATTGCAGATTTTTCGCGTTCGACAAACTTTGTAATGTTCGCGAAAAGCGCTTTTATTTTCAGCACATTTTGGTAATGACAGTTTTTTCTCACAAATAAATAATAATAAATATTTAATGTGTGTGTGTGTGTGTGTGTGTGTGTGTGTGTGTGTGTGTGTGTGTGTGTGAGAGAGAGAGAGAGAGAGAGAGAGAGACTTTAATTTGAACGTTAATAAACAATTCAGCAAAAATCCGAAAATAAAAAAAAAATTTCCGAAATACGAGAACGCGATATTCGCAAAAATCATATATGCGAGTAAAAATCTTTTGCGTAACTTTGTACATTTACATTCTGCAGTTTACGGCATTTACGCAATTACACCGCGGTTGCGTAATTATGACTGTTTTTTTTTGTCTTCACTCGCTGAGAAAAGTTATCGCAGAGTTGAAAGAGTATACGCAGTTATCAATATAATAATCATCCGGTCGTATTTCTCGCTCAGTTCCTCGTTATAATCTGCGGCAGACGTCACATTATTCAGTGCTCAAGATCAAAAAACATTGTATCGCAGTAAGTCTTTTGTGCGAAATTCTTCAACTCTCTCTAGTAATGCCGTGTAACTTCGAAGTCACATACTGATATTTTTTTAGTCTAATTTTATTTTTAACCAATGTGGCGCATCTTGTTCTGTTGTCCCCTTGTTCCAGTGAAATTGTTTATCGCGATTGTCAAAAAAAAAAACAAAATAAATAAAATCTCCAAGAAATTATAAATTTATTGTTAATTTATATCTGGAAGTTGATGTTTTCTCTGCTGTTTTCACGTTAAAAATTGTTTTATATTTAGAAAAAACCTCGGGTTATAAAGGGTTAAGTCGTTTCGTATTTATATTGTTTCTGAGAAATTTTCTTTCTAACAAAAAAAAAGCTACATTAAAACCGGTTGTGAAAAAATATTTGTATCTAGTTCTAACGTACATTCGTAGAAAAGAATGAAAATACTCAGCTTGTCGCTGTGCTTTTTCAGATGAGATTCATGAGATTATATTGGTCACTGTTGGCAATGATTCTGTTACTCATGGGAGTCGCAAACGCAATAGATGTAAGCGATGATGTACGACCTACCGTCGTTCACAAACAAATAATACGAGTTCCGAACAGATGCCCTACAGGAAAAACTTTCGTGGCGGGACATTGTAGACAATCTATAAATCCTGACAAATAACAAATATCGACAAAAGAGTCAGATATGTGATAGAAAAAAAAAAAGAGAAAAAGCAAAAGTTAATAGTAAGTAAAATATGTTAATTATGATTATTAAAAATTAATATCTTTGTATGTTTGTTTTGTATTTTGTCACAAATATATGAGTTGTAATGTGTGTATCGAGATGTAACTGTGTCGACAAGATTATCGCTTGTCTTTTGTAAAAAGTGAAAAACTCGCACACAAATGCAGATACGTTGTAACGAAAATCTGTTGCTTAAAAATCGATTGTATTCGTTTTCTTCGTTGTTTTTTGTATCCCAGCGCATCCCAATTTGTTGCGAAATTTGCGATATTTTGTCATATTGTGCAAAATCTATTTTCGTAGAGAAAAACGTTGATATCACGCTGGATATATATATATACATACACATATAATAGTTATGCACAGTGTGTTTTATTGTGTACGCGCCCGCATCGCACACAAGCGGATGCCTTTTACCGTTATATTGTGTATCTATAAAAAATCATCTCGAACAAGGTCAGGAGCCAGGTATCGACAGTCGTGCGCTTCTTGATTCATCGCGACCGAGTTTTCCTCCAATGTGGCGAGAGAGAGATTTATTTTATTCATCTCTCACAAACTACACACGTAGAGAAGTTTCGCGCTAATCGCGAAATATAAACGAGAGATGGATGCGCGCGAGAAACTAGTACATTCCCTCTTTCTTTAATTACGTTATACTCTTTCAAAAGCGAACCGCGGATCACTCTCGTTTCTTCCACGTGATGGTTATTTTTAATTACACGTATAAAAAAAAAAAAAAAAAAACATTACTCTACAAAGTTAATTACGCAGATAAGTTTCCCTCGCACACATGGTTTTTGCGTCGACGTCTTTGATCCCTCTTTACGGTATTTCTCGCGACGGCACAATCGCGATGGGACACAAACATGCGTCCGCCAGTAACTTTTTCTCGCGCGCGCGTGCGTGTTTTTTTTTGCAGCGGGCGTGCACAACGTGCGCTCGCGCACGGCCAACGTGCGTTCCGCTTGCCAGCGTTAAGAGAGCGAACGATTCACCTCCCGTGGCCTAAATAAACAACCGAGAATACATCGACCCGAACGCGAGCCTAGGCTGCGCTCCGGGTCTCGGAACTCGCCGTCGACTTCGCCGCCGTCGTACGCGACGACAGTTTCGATGCTGCCGCATCGTTACGCCCGACGCGAAGCGCAATACAGTAATACCGACGTTGCAATCGACTACCGGAAGAACACGACGCGGACGACAGTCGCGTATGAGATTACGTTCACCGGGATGGAGATTGAATTCGAGCTGTAATCTCGACGAGTCGTCACTTCGCGACGACGTTCCGGTAGTAAATGTTGAACCAATTGTTGCATTTGATTTTCGCTGAAAAGCGAAATATCACGTAGCGCGGAACGCGCGAGATAGCCGCCTTTCCGCGACTTTGACATATACACGCGAATTTATATCTCGAAAAAACAAATTATTTTTATAAGCGTAAGTAAAACTCGAGTTGATAAACACACGTGACTCATACTAGCGCGCGATAAGAAATAATTCAGAAATTTCACAAAGTTAAAACGCGATCGATTGATTATTATTTTACTGAAAAATAATTGTCGCGCGCTTAATTTTAAAAACTTATCTCTATCGATGTGCCGCTCGCAATTGTTACGCGACGCGTACGTAGCGTTTCACTACGCGCGTTCATTCATTTCGTAGAAATAATTAATTAAAAGTTGGCGATAACTCTTTCTGTATCTCTTTGTCTTTCTCGCACGCGCGCGCGTTATCATCGAACCGCACACGGATAGAACAACACTATGTTTCTCCTCGCAGTGCGCAGTTGCGTCGTTGCGTAAGCCGCCGTTACACGCTGCTTAGAAAGCGTCGCTGACATTAAACTTCGCTATCGCTCCGCTCGCGCGTTTATTTTTCCGCCTACTTTTGCGAGGTATCGGCGAATTTTTGTCTGGCCTACTTCGCGTTATCGCGCTACTGTTAAGCAAGTAGGAGGAGTGCGCTAGTAGCTCTCGCGGTTAATTTGTCTATCCGTCTCTCTCTCTTCCTCCCTCAATCTTTCTCTTTCTTCTCCGGCCGTCGCCGCCTCGTCGTCGTCGTCGTCGTCGTCGTCGTCTACGCCTTGTCATTGAAAGTGTTCAAGATCTAGTGCAGAACGTAGTTGTGCATATTGTGCTGACTGCACACGTCACGCAAGACGTCCCTCGCGAGTCTAGATTATTATCGAGCGCCACGCTCGACGGCTCGATCGCCCTCTGCGCCTTCGGTCAAGACTCGCGCGCGATTAGAAAAAAAAAAAATTCTTCGCGTTCTGATTCAATAACGCGAACGCCTTTTAACTATATTGTTCGAAGGATATGCAAATTTGCTATTAGGGTCAATAAATGAATATCACATTTCGTTATTATTATTGTTTTTTTGCGATATCGCACATTCTGTTGCGTATGGCGATATGGCGTTGTTGTGTGCAACGTAAATTTGCATTTTTTTTTCAAATCGCCGAACCGAAATAGAAACAGAAACTCGCTAAGTGAACTCCCTTCGCTTCTCGCGATTCCTCCGGCTTGAGAGAAGGATAAAAGCGAATGCAAATAGAATCGCATCGCCGTCGTCGGAATTCTCGCAGAATATTCGGCCTAAATGCCGTAATGGGTAATTCGCCGCACCGAATTATATTCCTTGCAAAGTGGAGCAGGCGGGTGATAAAATCTCGAGCTCTCTGTGCTAGAAACCCCAAAGTCGATCGTTACGTAATAATATCTTTACGTGCATGATCTTTTTCTTCCAAGTTACGAGAAATCAGAAAAATCGTTACGTGCCACAAAACGGAGCGCAAATGACGACGTGATTGCTCTGATATTTTGTTGCTCTCGTTCAGAGCATACTAGACGTAAAATTTGCACTGACATTCTGTTCGTATGTTAACCCATTTGCATCACAAAGAAAAGTCAAAAATTCGTTCTTATCACCAAAATTTTTTTACTGTATTTAAATTTTAATGAAAATGTTACAAAATATGAAAAATAAAATCAATATTACATAAATAAAGAATTTTTACTTCATTATAGATTCACAAAAATAAACGGAATGGAATCTAATTATTTTGCACAACGTGATAATATTTGCGCTTTGATGATAAATGCCTAAGTAAAATGCGCGCATATATGCGCTCTGGTGATAGTGGCCAGGCAAAATGTGCACATATATGCGCTTATGATGCAAATGGGTTAAAACTATCATAGTTTTAAACAAAACTGTTCGAGAGAGAGAGAGAGAGAGAGAGAGAGAGAGAGAGGGAGAGGGAGAGAAATTGATTGATTGTAGCTTTATTTACGCACTTTGGGAAGACTTCCCCTCAAGCGCAATCGGTACAGAGAGGTAATATTATATAGGCTTACGGAAAGAAATTACAAAAATAATAACAAAAGTAAAAAAGAGAGATCGTGAGTAAAAACAATATAAACAATATAAATAAAATAAACCAAAAGAAAATATAAAAAGATAGAGAGAGAGAGAGAGAGAAAGAGAGAGTGGGAGAAAGGGGAGAAGAGAAACTCCAATTTACACAAGATTCCTATCTCCCGGTTCCGAGCATCTCGAAATGAGCCAAAGAGAACCACTTTCTTGCGACTACAACACCACCGGCGCGTCCAACACCCTCATCATTTATTCAAATCATGTTGTTTCAATTTACGTCGTTCGCTTTGTCCGTTTTCAACCCTCGCTTTCACCTCGCGAATGCGATTACGCGACGCGGCGGTCGAAGTAGAAATTTTCGTTTCCTGCGCGGCGGAATTGCGTAACGAGAACGTAAACATTAGAGAAAAGCGCACACACAACTTGACTGTGACCTACAGCGATCGCGAGCGTAAGCCAAGCGGTGTATAGGTACAACGCGCGGAATCCTTGTCTGCTTTCCTTAAGTCGCCGGGGGGAAACGGCGCCGACCTCAGTGCCAGGGGTAAATCGCGTACTGCATATACATCGAGGCCGTACCCGACAGCGCACTTCTGGAAACGAGACTTCTATAGGTGAACGTTTTTTTTTCCTCTGTCGCGCGCGGAGAACGATTCAAGGATTCCGACCGCCGCCTGACCCAGATCTTCGCTTAAACTTCGACCGAGCGGTAAACAACTCGTCGTTAAAATTCGCGGAAAAGCGAAGAACGAGGGCGCGAACGCGACAAATTCGCGCGACCACATTCCCCGAATATTTCTCATTCGCCGAATCTTCTTAAACAAGTTCGAATCTTCTTCCGAAAACTTATTGTTGTATTTTTTTTTATTTTTTTATTTTTTTTAAATTTTATTATTGTATTTGCATACATATGAATCTTTTACGTGTGTAAAAAAAGATACTTCGCGGCGTCTCTCTGCGAGATAATAAGAGTAGCGCAATATGCAATTTGCAATTTATATGTAAAAGTATAGTTGCATTTATGTGCGAATTTTACGACGCAAAAGACTCCTGCGCCGCGCGCGCGCGCGCACACTCTCTCGTTTGTCATGCAGGATGTTTCGTAAACGAGGTGCCGACACACCGGGGAGCACACCTCTTTATTCTCGAGGAGAGCGAACTGAACTGTGTGTTGTTTCTCTCATGAGAAACTCGCAGTGCGCATGGCACACGAGTTTCCTCCGTCGTTGTCCGTCACAGCGTAAATCACAGCGCGGCAACAAGGTTGTCATTTTTCTATTTCTTGCGAAGTCCACCTTGTGCGCGAGCAATGACTCCTTTACCTTGTGCGCTATTGTGAATCATCGTGTAATACTCCTCGTCCTTAATCCGCACCACGAGGAAAAGAAAAACTGTGCGCGCTGATGATTACAGAGTACTTTGCACGCAAGCTTCAAATTCCTCCCGCGATGCGCGCGGTGTAAAAAAACAAAAAAAAAAACCATTTTTCTTGTGCGTGCGGAGAGTACCGTACAAAATATATTTCAACGTACGAAAGTTCTCGATCACACGTGACCACGCGCGTGCGTAACCAATTTTCCAACATCTCTCTTCGCACGCGTGAGCGTTAGAGACATCTTAATTTGCGAGCGTTTTTGCGAGCTGCAATCATTATTATTATTATTATTATTATTATTATTATTATTATTATTATTATTATTATTAGACACAAGTAATCGCGCGCGTATAACGCGACGATTATTCATGTGTTATTTATGTACCACGTGCCCGCCCCTCTCGAGCTCACACAAGTGCTCATTGCACACACGATACTTGCACATTAATGATCGCGATATCGCGGTAATTCATACACAGTTAATATGATTACATGTTGTGCAACACATCGATTACAAACTTTACTCGCGTACTACTTATCGAGGAAAAAAAATAATCTCCGATGCCATGAGATTGATCGTGAAAAAGAACTCCCACCTTCGGTATCGAGCGGTCACCGACAATCCCCGTCATTCGCATCGCCGCCTTCCACTGTCGATCCACGAAGAGAGAGAGAGAGAGAGAGAGAGCGAGAGAGCGAGAAAGAGAGCGAGCCCTCCGTCAATCGGATCGCAAGTAGAGCGTGCACATCGTGTGCTCGAGAGAAGGAGGACCCTTTTGCTCATAACTCACGTTCGCCAAGGATCCGTTCGTGTGAACTCGCCGCTAAAAGCTCCGAGAGCTTCGCACTTGTTACAAAGCTCCTATAGTAGCTCCGCGCTCGATATTAGCTTCTCGCGTCTTTAATAATGAAAACTCCGCGCTATAATAAACGCGGGATACGTAGTCGTCGCCGGAATAGTTGAAACGTTTTTATTTATTTATTTTTTTTTTTTTTTTTTATCGCAAGCAGCCTCTGCGATTTATTTTTACACGCGAATCGATGCTCGCGACGACTGATGCGACAATGCAGTAATCGGTTTTTTTCTTTTTTTTTTTTTTTTGCGTGAACGGGTATTTTTGTACGTTCGATCAAAGTGGCGAGTGTTATTTTCGACGCGCACGACGGATGAATTCGTCGTACACGTTAAACTAACGAAATATTTCGCCCGTAATTTATCGACGAAGTTGCTCGGAACACAATACGTTTCTCCACCGTGCTTTATGCGTTCAAATTTAGCGCCGGTGTGCGCGAGCGGCGCTCCCGTTTCCTGCCGCGATCGTATTTCGCGTTGCGCGCGAAGAATGCTTCCCCTACAGACTTCGTATGGTAGTCTACATCCCGAGAAAGGGATGTACCTTCCCGAAACAAAGGACGATCCGGGGCGGGAAACACAGAACGTTGCTCCTTCCTCATTGCGCAGTCGTATATAGTGCCTTACAACTACAAAATCAGTCGCGCTGGGGTAAGTGACGTCGTTCGCAACACGTCGTTCTCTCGCGTAGAGCATCAAGATTGCGCGATATTGACTCTCTCTCTCTCTCTCGTACAACAAACAAGATGAAAAATAAAGGCGCTATCAAACAAGATGAAAAGTAAATAATTGTCCAACCGATTGCTTGCGAAGATTGACAAATGCGCGCTCGGTCGCGGGACCGAGAAGAAATCTCGCGAATAAATTTGTTTTCGATTTCTTTCCATGTTCCTTCATCCAAACTGATTCCGAACACGAGCAATTAGCGCTCGCCGGCGACAGTCTTTCCGCAAGAAAAGAGGCCGTGAAAAAAAACAAAAAAACAAACAAACAAACAAACTCGCGAACAATTTATTTATTCTCTATCCGTAGGTAAATCCCTATTGTGTTCCTATCACCGGCAGTTAGCATGTGCGTGGCACGCCTGCATTGATTCCGTCTCTGTTCCACTCCCTTTGCACGCACACGCACGCGATACGAATGTGGTTGTGCACGCACGTACATTGGCAGTCGAGCGACGCGGCGCGAGGAGGGTTCGGGTTGCCTGGAGGTGGTCGAGAAGAGGGTGGCGGAGAGCAGGAGGGTTAGGTAGTGTAGTATCGGTCATTACCTCCGCGAGTAACTGGGTCAGTCGTCACACAGCGCCTCTCTCGGCTCGCTCACACTCCGGCTGCACGTTTTGCAGCGCTCTCTTTCACTCTCTCTTAATTCTCTATCTCTTCCTCTCTCCCCCCTCCCTCCGTCCCTCTCCTCGCTCTTACCTTACTCCTTCATTCGTCTTTGCTGCACGCGGCCCTCCCGCACACTTGTGTACGTATTCTATTTCTTTCCCTCTCCCCTCCCTCTCTCTCTCTCTCTCTCTCTCTCTCTCTCTCTCTCTCTCTCTCTCTCTCTCTCTCTCTGTTTCTCTTTTTCTTCTTTCCCACTCTCTTACTGATAATAATAATGAGCTAATTATTGCTGGTTTTGTGGTTTCCAGCTTTAAGCATACGTTGCTACAGTGTGTTTGTTCAATTGAAGGCAATTCACAAAGATGTAAAAAACAAATAACGTCTCATTGATCTCTTAGAATTAATGGCTTCTATATTCGATCAAGTTGCTATGGGAAGCGATAAAGGAAAAAACTCACTATAAAAAAAAAAAAAAAAAACAGTCTAAAGAAATGTGATAGGAAAGATGACAGAGGATTTGAGAAATAGTGTGTCTCTCAAGAAAGATCGTTTCGTCTCGCGGAATCGTTTAAGAAATTATCGGCTTCTGTATTCGATCTAGATAATCGCTCCGATTCTAGAAAACGTCGTAATAAATTAACCAGTGAAGAGCTGGAAAAGACTATAAAAGAGATGTTTCAAGATTTGAGAGATATCGCGAGCTTCTCTCTCTCGGAGGAAGTGATTAATTAATCGCGCACGTCAAAAGTTTTGACTCGATCGACGATCGTTTTTTGACAAATTGATTAACTTTACGGAAGAAGATTGGCGAGACGAAACTTTTTAGAAAAAACTAGCACGCCGTCTGCTACTATTGTTCGCGCGAAAAAAATTCTTCGATGATGTGCAACTCCTATATATCGACACTTTTCTTAATTACGGAAAAATATCTCCAATAAGATACCCCCGTAATTAAGAAAAGTGTTGGAAATTGCGTATCTTCGGGTAAGTTTTTTTTTTTCGATAAGATACTCCGTAATTAGGAGATAAGATACCGCAGAAGGGCAAAAAAAAAATAGTTTATTACTGAAAAATAGTTTATTATTGAAGATAGGAGAAAAATGTTGCGCGCAAGGTACAATTAAAACATATTAAAGGAAGAAGCGAGAAACTGAGGCTCTTGACTCGAATGCGAACACTCCGACGAAAATTGCGACTACGTTTTACACCGTGACAACTAGGTTACGTGATAATGGTATTAGGAAGACCTATTGCGGATTTCTCTGAATTTGGTGAACAACCGCTGTTCCGTCCAATGTTTCCTTATATAGGTCGTAGAGGTTGCAAAGAGAGACGTATATCTGCAATTAATTTTGGGGTAGTTACACTCGTAAACGACAGATGGAACAAATAACACAATTATTATGATCTTTTGACATTAGCGTGATTGGAGTTCTTGTCTCGAGCTATTTCAATTAACACAATTTTGAGATGATTTTATTTTTGTTTCTTGGCAAATTGATTACATTTGAAGACCGCAGGGAAAAAACTTGATAAGTCACAATTTCGTAATTTTGGAGGAGAGCGATTTTAAAGTTCGAAACGTACATGTATTTTTGTGTTACACGTTTTATACAAATGTTTTTATCTCGGAATTTGTCAAAAATTTCTCTCTTTCTCGCTTTGGATAATTAAAATACTTCATTTTAACTACTATTGGCCTCAATCAAGTTCTTCCCCTGTAGTCTTCATTTTGAACGTTTTGTTCATCTCCATGATTTTATTCCTTTTGTTTGTTTTAAGTTTTTTTATCGTGTCACGTATGACGCATCTTTTTTATATCCCGTCGTTTTTAAAAATCCCATTTTTTATAAGCTCGTTGCGCGGAAAATTTTATATTTTTACAAATCTGTAGTTTATAGAAAAACGATGTTTGCAAATTTGTCGTTTGCAGAGACAAAAAATTCGAACGCACTTTTTACGTGTAAAGCATTTCTGTTAAATTGAAGTGCACGTCCATGAGATTTGTTTAATTCAACACAAAAACTACAATTTTCACATTCACAGTATATATATATATATATATATATATATATATATCTCTCTCTCTATATATATATATATATATGTATATATATTAAACATTGTTGATGTGATTTTGTTCGCAAAATCGCTACAATTCCGTTTTCAAAATCCTTTTAGCTAACGGCGAGTTTGTGCGCGCGAGAGAGTTTGGCGAGCGTTTACGTTCGACGTTTTGGCAAAAGCGCACGTTTCGCGCGTCTTCGAAACGACCGCACTCGTTTGAAAATTGTTTCTCACACTTCGATTGTTCCGACGCGCACGCAGTCGTCTAAATTAGAAATGAGATTTGAACTTTGAAGCTTCGCAGTTTTGAGATTCCGTGCCGAGAACATACACGTAAGAGCATGCGCGCGCGCGCATGATTTATAAATATCTCGCGAACTGTAAAACTCTTGTGTCGTAACGCGATTGTCGTAATAATTGCGGACCTTAACGCGACATTGCGGGAGGGTAAATGCCACACCGGAGGATTATATTATAAATTAACCGATTTATTTTCGCGTTTCTTCCGCGCGCTCGGGATCCTCGCACAGTATATGCACTTCGAACCAAGTAACGACCCGTATAGTTACATTTTTACGCTCCTATTACTAGCTATACATTTTACGCCGCCATTATTTCCTGTGTCGTAAACACGTGTAGTTTTCTGAAGAAATAGTAGCGTCAGCTTGCATAAGCCGCGCGGGCAGGTGACGTGTTCGACGCTTCAACACTCCCTCACATAATTATTTATTGCCCATTGAGTCAGTAATACATTGCGACACGACGATATATAAAGTAACGAACTGCCATCGGTACTTAATTTTGTGTTGTGTGTGTGTGTGTGTTTACAGTAAACCGCTTTCAACCTTGATTACCGCGAATTCTTGAAAACTAGGTTACCGGCTCTGCGTAATCGTCTCTAATTTGTGCCATTAAGCCAGTTTTTTTTAAATATAAAGTTCGTCTCCCGTGTACGTCTCCCCTCTCGACGAAATTGACCAGCGCGCGATCGCGGCGTGAAGGATGCGTTCAAGGCTCTCGCCGGTCGATGACCAAAGTTTAAGTGCACCAACCAACCAACCAACCAACCAACCACGCACGCACGCACGCACGCACGCACGCACGTGAAACCGACGGGTCCACGTGACACGTGTGTCGGTCGGAGGCGGCGAGAAACGCGTAGTCCGCTCTCGCGGTATGTATTTCGTTATACAACCGGCCGGAGCAACCGAAGGACAGAGAGGCTGGTGCACAGTTTGCGATGGCAATTACGCTTCACAAGAGCGGAAGAGCGGATCGCAGGGGGGCCGCGCGGAATATGCACCACCGCGGGGAAGCGGAGACGCGAAGGGGACGGGCGCGAACGCAGGAGGGGGGCATCGCGTGGACTAATTCGTGGTGACATTAGCATTTGCCGTGCGCGGAGAGATACCGGTAATTGTAATGATGGTGACGACGACGTGGCGTCTCTGCGATCGACAAATATCTACGCGAGAAGATAATCAGACGTGACGGAATCGAGCGAGAAACGATCGAAAGGCACCTCTGTCGCACACGTATCGCACGCGGGTGAGAGATAGTTAATTGTGTGTCAAATTGCGAAAGAAATTTGCGTTGTAATAATTTTGTTTGATTTTTAAATTACAGATAATTTTCTCTCACGCGCGTGTCCGCGCGTTTCCGTATCTTCTCCGTCGCGCGTGTTTTTGCGTGTTTTTTTTTTTTTTTTTTTTTTATATAAAGTAGAAGCGCGAAAACGAACGAACGAGTTTGCATTACCTGAATGTGATCGAAAGGAAGTCGGAGCGCCGCGAGCCACACATGCGGTCTCTCTGAGAACGTCATGAATTTTCCACGACGACGCTCGATCGTGCCAAATAAGTTCGAAGATAAAACGAATATGCCGACACGGTCGCCGTTGTCTTCGATCGGGAATGACCCCAAAACCTTCGAGGGATTGTTATATTATACGGAGTGGGTTACCAGAATCTGGATGCGCGACTGTGTGTGTGTGTGTCCTTCGCTGCGAAACGCCGACATTGTTCCTGATTTGTTTTTCTCCTCGCGGCGATGCGCTCAAAATACGTGTATTTTTGAAACGGCACAACGCACGAGGGAAAACTGCGAGACGCGATTGTGCGGCGCGCGCTTCACTTTTTACCAACTTTGGCGCGATGTAATTACGGCGATATTCCAATGCGTCGTCGGGAAGTGGTTGAGAGAATCTCGACGTGGAAGAAGAAAGTTTCCGCGAGGAAACTATAATTAAACACGTAAATACGCGCGCGATCCGCATTTACAACGTAAATGGCTTATAATTTGGGCAAACGCACAGCTGGTAATCGACTTTGCGATCTCTCGTCACGCCAGCAACAAAGTCTCGAAACTCTTAATAGGATCGGGCAGCACGGGGAAAGGCACGGGGCTTTTAAACCTTCCACGCGTCGACGAGCGCGAACTCCCTTCCCGCGATTGACGACCGTCTTGTGTCGCGAACGACGTCTTCAAAAGCGGGGATTTCCGTGTAATTCAAAGTATTTGTGAAACTTTCTTGGCAAAATTACGATTTGAACTCCGTGAAAAAGAGAGGGAGAGAGAGAGAGAAAGAGAAAAAGAGAACGAAAGAGCGCATCGCGCAACGATGCCTTTATCTTCTCTCCGAAAACCGCGCAAAATCCTTTCTGCAACGTGCGAAAAGAGATAACTGCTTTATCCCTCAATCGCGTCTCTCGAGACAAATGAAAAATATATATTATCCAACCCGGAATCGTTCTTCCGAATTGTATTTAACACGCGAGATGTAACGTCGCGTTAAATGCAACATTTCAATTGAAAGTTCGCGGCGCTTGCTGTAAAATAAACAAATTTCCGAACAAAATATATGTAACTGATAAAATGCGTTTTTACGCTGAATAAAAATGCGATGCGTAATATATATACGCACCGCGAGGTGATAATATCGCGAATAAAATGCTGGCGTCTGAACGTCGATAACACCGGCACATATAATATTTCGTCCGCGGATATCACGCTGTTCGGAAACACTTTAACTTTTAATTAATCGTGTGATATTCAATTAGTCGCATTTTCAATCCGCACGTACGGAACGTGCGAAATATAGTGCCAATGAAACGTATTATTCGTAATTAAAGCGGGATTTGCATGGGATAATTTATTTCTCTCTCCGCTCTAGCGACTCTGTATCGGATATTATAAAACAAAACAAAACAAAACGAAACAAAAAAAAAAAAAAAAAGCGGCGCAATGTCGCCGAAGTGGGACACGCTGTCGGAAGTGTTGTCGAGGCGACGTCTCTCCGCGCCTTCCGTGCCGCGTCCGTAACGTGAAACATCCTCCGCGGCGGGCTCTAAATCGCGAGCTCTGCGCCGCGTGTGACGTACGATCCGGGCGTATCGAAATTGCGAGCGGCGCGCGATTAACGGGTTCGAGACCGCGTATCGACATCGCTCCTGACATTCTGGGGCAAAGGTTGAGGAACGCCGAGCTCTTACGTTTCGAGGCGAGAGAGCCGCAACCCTCTCCGCGACGCGAAGGTCTCCGTCTCTCCTCCACCTTTTCAGCGTCTTCCTCCGCGCCCTTTCAATCCCTACTTTACGCGTGTTCTTTTTTTCTCCTCTTTATGTTTTTTTTTTGTCAGTTTCTTCTGTCCGACCACTTCCTTTCCTATTGTCTTCTTCTATTTCTTTATTCTCCTCCATCTCCCCTCTCTCTCTTTCTCTCTCGCTTACATACATCAGGCGCGTCGCGCGCTCTCTTCGTGCTTTCGTACGACCTACCCCAATGCCTGTTCTCTCTCCCTCTCTTGTCTTTTCCTCCCTGTCGCCGTTTGTGCCAATCGGTATCCTCTCTTTCGCTCTTTCGCGACACATCCCGATATTCTCTCCTCCGCCTTGACGTCCCTCGCGTCGACATTCATCCGGCACTCTCTTCCCACCTGTCTTCTCTCTCTCTCTCTCTCTCTCTCTCATCGTCTGCCTCGCACTCCGCCTATTCGTGCTACATCGCTTTTATTCTCTCTCTATCGTTCACAGCCGATTGTTAGTCGAACCGTGTGTGACAACGTCGCGTGTGTGCGCGATCGATGCTTTGATAAGCGTCACTAGGCTGTTTTTCACGTGGAAAAACAGTGCGCGATACGGATCTCTCTTCGTAAATTAAGGAGTGGTAATTTTTTTTTTTTTTTTTTTCCCCCGTTTTATAATTACGACTTGATCTGTTCTCCGCTTTCCTTTTTGTTGTTGATTGCAAATCCGTATTCGATAATCTGTTTCTCGATTCTTCGATACTGCAACGTTAATTGAATTCCTCCGACGATTCAACAGTCTCGAGAATCTCTCGACTCTATTTCGAGTCGTAGGTAGGTTTTTAATTCGTTGAAATCAATTGAATCGCGCGGGGTTATAGCACAGCGCGCTTTATCAGTAAACAGCGGATCGGGGGTTCTAGGACACTCCGTGTATATATAAGCGCGGTACAATGTTAACGACATCGTTCCGGTCACGGGTGATCGACGCTTTTTTTTGAAGTTTTCCACGGGTAAATGCAACAAAAAAAAAAAAAAAAAAAAAGAAAGCCGGGCACGCGTAAATATAGATCGACCTACCCCCCTACAGGCGACCCCACCGCCGGCGTCGTTATGTATTTTTTTTTCCTCCTCCCTTCTTTCTCTCGTCATCGCGTCTGATCTGTCGCGAGGAAGAGCCTTCTCCTCCCCCCCCCGTCTCCCTCTCTTTTCTCGCTTCGCGGCAAGTAAACTTCTTTTTTCGCGAATTCTTTATACTCCCTGCAACTCGACCGTACACTCGCGTGAATATCCGATACGAACTCCATACCTCTTCCCCCCCCCTCTTCTTTTTCTCCCTTTACCGCTACTCGAGACTTCCACTTCGGGAAGTGAATTTGAAATGGGAATTTTCTCGAGAGGAGGAAGTAGGTCGTGGGACTGCGAGAGAGAGAGAGAGAGAGAGAAAGAGAAAGAGAGAACATGAAGTGGACACGAGCGGAAGTACGAGTGTTCGTTTGAACAACGCGCGACGAGATAGAAAGGTCATGTATCAATAATTTATGAACCGCTTTCTCGAATGTCTCTTCGAACACATTGGCGAGGTAACACCGCCAATTAAAACGGCGTGGTCGATAGATCGGCAAGACGGGAGGGGAGGGAGAGGAGAAAAGGAGGGTAGTGCATTCCCGGTGCGCTTAGATAATTCAACCGCGCCGCGCTCCGGAGTGCTTTCTCCGCTTCGTTTGCGTTACGCATTTTCTTTCGACGCACTCGGAAACTTAACCGCGGCTGCTTGTAATACCGGCAACGAACTTGTAAACACCAACCCCGCTAGCTATATAGCGAGCGGTGCTTTTAGCGCCGTCTAAATCCGGGGCTTTGCGAATAATACGGAGAGGCTAATGCAACGAAAGTTGTCGCGTCGCGGGGAAACATCCGAGAGAGCCGGAGTGCCGCTATAGCGCGTCGGATGTAACCTAACCTAACCTAACCTAACTTCGAACACAATTTTGCAGTAATTAATCAAGATGGGTTTTCCATTTGAACCGTTGTGTGCGCGCAACTTTCTCTCTTTCAAAGTTAACAATCGGGGATGAAAAATTCATGAGGTGTCGCTCGCGCGATCGCAAAAGAGCGTGGCTCTTGTCGTTGGAATTTTTTCACTCGCAATATGAGACAAAGACGCGTGCGTTTTGTTCGTAAATTATTCAAAAAAAATCTACACGTGCGCAGCGCACGGATAAAATGTCACTGGTCACTCGAATTCGATTATTCGGTTGTTACGTACTAAAAAAACAAAGTTTAAAAGTAATGATCTTTGATTTTCTGAAACATTTTTTGTTTGAGAATATGTTGAAAAAGTAATTCCTTTGTGTTTCAAGTTACGTACAGAAAGAAAATCGAATAGACGTAGAAACGCTTTGTGATCTATTTCAGTCATCAGCATATACCGCACGCTACTTCATCCTTTTTTTTCCTTTTGCTTCTTTCTCTCTTTTTTTTTTTTTTGGCCTTTTTATTTCTTCACCCTTTCGACCTTCTTTCATTCTTTCTTTCTTCCACACCGAGCACTCGAGTGCTTTTAAGAACCTTTGTATGTCAGCTCTATGCGGTTTCCGTGCCGCACGTAAATGAACGTCTTCCGCTATATAGAAACGATTTTTTTGAGATCGAGAAAGAGATGCGCGCGCGCGCGTGAAAGAGAGAGAGATTCAACCAATAAACTATAATACCGTCTGCAAAACACTCCTCGATCTATCGATTATCTCCCGCGTCGTAAGAATCTTCAAATTTATTTAAATAAACAACAAAAGTCGCGAAATCTTTTTTCGAAAGAAACGCAAAATTTTTGAATTGTTTGCGCGCATGTGTCTAAAAACTTTTGTAATTCAAAAAATATTAAAAAACAAAATATTTAAAAACAATAAAGAGATTAAGTAGATTCATTTCGCAAGCAATGTGTGATCATAAAAGACAACCGGGGAATCGATTGTTCTAGTTGCTCAATTCGGCGCGAGATTACGCGTCTTCTAAAGAGATTCATGCGATACGCGCCGACTGGGCGTGGAGGGAGCGGCATTGCGGTAACGAGGAGCAATTCAAACGGCACGGTTATAATCCTACGAGCGGCACGGAGAGTTGGCTAGAGAGAAGCCGGTCTGATAAAGTGTCTATTTTCGTGAGCGTAAAAGCCGCCTCTCTGCCGGCCTCTCCGCAAACGATGCGGCGCGCGCGCGGCGCTCTGCGTGAGGAGAGTCGCGCCACAATGCATGCTGACCCATATTCGGGTCGTTGCTATTTCAGATCCATCCTTTCCATAGAGGAAGGTCGTCGGACTGCGCGCGCGGCGACCGAGCGCGGGTTACGTAACCGCGCCTTGTTTTTAGCGGCCGCGCTGTGCCCTGTGTCGATTTTTTTTTTCTTTTCAGCTTGTTCGTTCGATCGGAGAAACAGCGCGAGAAGTACAGACTGTTCCAGAATTCTCGTCGATCGGAGCGGGTTTTACGAAAGATCTCGAAGCCACGGGAACGCGAATCAAAAAACTGTTGTTTCTCCTCAAGAATATTCAATCTGAATTTTTTTTTTTAATTTAGACAGTTTTTTTTTTTTTTTTTTTTTTTTTTTTTTTTTTTTTTTTTTTTTTTTTGTTTTATTCAAGAGAAAGAGATTTTCTGCAATAAANTTTTTTTTTTTTTATTCAAGAGAAAGAGATTTTCTGCAATAAAAAGCTGGCAATTTTGAAACGTCATGTAAATGTATCCTCGTCGCTCCTCTACCTCTGGCAAAATTTTGAAAGTGTAGTTTCGCGAGAGAAGAAAGGATTTCTCTGAATGCGGCACGCGCGGCACTTTTCGAGTGCGTCAGATTGAGAAGTGTGTGTGTATGTGTGTGTTATATGAAATAATTACAGACCGCACGTTTAGAAAAACACGTAACGAAATGAAGAACGTCTTTTTTTTTTGTTTTGTTTCGCGGAACAAACCTGACGTCGCTACGCGCGGTTATCTATTTCGCGTCGCGCGCACATGCGATTGTTTAAAATGAAGAAAAAAAAATTCTATATCGCGCACCGATACGCGACTCGCGCGTATCTGCGACACGCGTCGTAAAACGAATAATGGCGCGTGGACACGAATCGCCGATCATTACGCGAGAATGTTGTCTCTCGTCGCGAGACGTGACTCGGTAATTGCTTTATTTGCAGTATTGCCACCGCAATAATATTTCCGCGTCGAAATAATACAAGATCGCGCATATTGCAGGTTTTTAACACGAATACTTTCAAACGGAGTAATAAATAAAAATGCAAAACATATATTATTCTCTTTCCCTTCTCTCTCTCTCTCTCTCTCTCTCTCTCTCGGGGAGATAAGATTAAATTTAGATTCCAGGTCTCGCAGGTCTGACCATTGCTATATTTTACTACTGTTACTTCCGTTATCTGCCTGCTGTTGCCGCGATATCTCGCGGTAATTTGTGAAAGTGACATTCTCAATTATAAATCGATTCGCCGGAACGGCAATACAAAGCGTTGGCGCGAGATCACGTGGCGATTTGAGTTAAAATATCCACACAAACAATATTTGAAATTAAATTCTCGGTTGTCGCGAAATAAATTAATATCGGCAGCGCGCGAATTTTTTTTTATAATCCATCGCGCGGAGAACAGCTTTCACTGTTTACCTTTGTTACGTATAAGCGTTTCTCTCGAGCCGCAATCTAAGTCCGGCGCGGCACACACAGGTTTGTCCTAATGTCTCGATCGGCATCCGCGATCTCGCGCTTTCGTCGATAATTTCACGGTCCGTCGCACAAGCCGCGCGCCGCCGCATTATGCAGCGATGTGCAGAAACGATAAAGCGCGCAGTTAGGCCGGTTTTACCTTGAACGTTAGGCCTCAAAGACCGTAATCTAGGAAAACTCGTTTGACACGCGTATATTGAACCGCTCCGATTTATTTGCGCGCGTAAACGCGCGCGCCACACAAAGCGGGCGTATTGCATTTATCTCGAAAACGCGTCGATTGTAGAATCGTTATCTAAACGTCATCGAGATTTTTGTAAATATCAATCGTTCTCCGCCGCTTGTCGCCGTGACAGCGCAAAATTTCTCGCTTCACGTCCGTATCGCGGACACTTCATTTGTCATCGTTTGTGATTCGTTATCTCGAGCGCCAACGATCATTGATTGCATAATCAATGATCGCAACAAGACGCTTTCTCGTTCTCTCTCTCTCTCTCTTTTTTTTTCTTTTATTTTTTTCCTCCGTTCCACTCTCGCGTCTCTTTCGCTTCGCGTCGCGCGAAGAGAAGCGAGCGAATCTCACTGGCGAGTTACTTCAAGTTTTGTGAAACGTGCGGTATACTTCTGCGTTAATTTATTTCCGCTTCTCTGCTAAAATTACTCGAGAAGTACTTCGAAGAAACTGCAGAGCAGATCCACAAGCTTAAATACCCCATCCGATCTCGTTTTTCTCCGAGACCCGAGTTCTGTTGCGAGAAACGAGCGAACGATCTCTCACCGATCTTCGTGCATTCGCGGAGCGCGGCGGTGTGTGCAACGCGCGCTGAATGATCATTAATCGCTCGACCCTCGGCTCCCGGCTCCAGTGTCGCCGCATCCGCTGCACTTTCTCTCCCGCCGCGGGCGAACGGGCGGCCGCGACCGTCGTCGCGCGCGTCGCACGGACGGGCGAGCGGCGGCCGTGTACAGTTCGTCGTCGGTCGGGCGACGGGCTATGCAGGGTGTAGGTTACGCGCTATAAAACGCCGGCGAGGGGAATTCCCCACCTGGAATGCACCTCTCACGGTTGCACCCGCCCGCTCGGTCCCACCACGTGGGGTATCTCGCTGTGTGTTTCCCTCCCCACCCACAATGGTTGCACTTCTCTCTCTCTATCTCTCCTCTCTCTCTTTCTCTCTCTCCTCTCTCTCTCTCTCTCTCTGTTCTCCTCTCATATCCGATAACAGCCACTAGCATTTTCCGCTTCCCTCTCTCTCTTTCTCTCCTCTCTCTCTCTGTCTTTCCCTCTCCCCCCTCTCTTTCTCTCCCTTCTCCACGGTCTCTGCCACGATCACTACCTCCAATGTTTCGCTCTCCCCACTACGTTCTTGCGAGAGCGAACATGAATCGCTGCTTTCAGGGGGTGCTGGCAGTTCGCGCGGCGCGCAAGCGCGCCAATAGTAAACACTCCCCGGCACTGCGCACTGTGACTCCGCTTGCGGCAGGTCCGGGGTCCTCGTGTAACAACGGTGGTAGCGAGAGACACCACAGGCTCCGCGGTGCACAGAGAGGAGTCAGCAGCAGAACCTCACGGCCTCTCTCTCTCGGTGTGTGCACCTACCTACATACGTTCCGTATATACCGGGGGGGATATACGGAACGGCGAGATAGGGGTGGCTGTGTCGAGTCCGGGTGGGTTGGCTCGATACCGGCCTGGGTTCAATGCACACCGCGAGGCCAACCCTTCTCTCCGCCGCCACCTCTCGCATACTTTTCCTCCCTCAACCCCTTCATCCACATCGTCGACTTTGCGTTCTCTCCTTTTATTTATCTCTTTCTCTCTTTTCTTCCACGCCACTTTCGTTACGCCGCTACCTCCTCTTCATCGAGAAAACGTATTCTTCTGCCTGTCCTTGCCGATCGCGCTCCTCTCTTCCCGCCTGTCAGTCGGCGAATCTCGCGGGACGAGGAGAAATAAGGATAAAAGCGGCGCGTATCACGCCGGGAGAGGGTTGCGATTCTTTCTACGCGAAAGAAAAGAGAATGGGTCCGGACTGCTTGCGGATGGTCATGGCACGAACGAAGATCCTGGATGGGACGAACGAGAAAAGTTTGTTCGCATTCACGAATGTACGGGAAATCGGGGGGTTGGTTTCTCTCTAGTTTTTTAGTGCAAAGAACCGACTGCAATCGACTTCAGATAACAGGAATCTCTCTCTCGTCCGCGTCCTTTTCTGTTTGTTTTTTTTTTTGTTTTTTTTGGAAGGGGGAGATTTTTTTTGCCTCTCGTCGATCTAAGTGGATTTACGAAGTTTCGGAAACTCTCTCGCGCTGAGGAAATTCGTACATCGTCACTCGCGGATCTCCGTGCGGCATTAAGAGATCGATCAACGTGTTCTTTAAGAGATCGCTGTCTCGCGAATCCAATTCATTTCCGAGATTTTCACGAAAGGACAAAGACTTGTTACGGACATAAACGTCGACGCAAGAGAAATTTGTTTTTGAAAACTTCTCTCTCTCTCTCTCTCTCTCTCTCTCTCTCTCTCTCTCTCTCTCTTTGTGCAAACAAGGATTTAAAACAAATTTATTTACAGACACTTTTAATTTCCGGTTATACGACCCGTGGAATTCCATAAAGTGGAATTCCATTAAGTTAATCGCCGGCAGTTGCTACGTACGAAATTATTTATGAAAGAGCTCAAGAAACTCAAACCACCGCGCGGCTTCCTCCTCTTTGGCAAAGAATGCAACCCAAGGGTAACGTTCGGAAAACTTACAACGTTCGACCTCGCGGGATACCGCAATTATTTCTCGTTACACAAATTCGCGTAATAATCAAAAATAGTCGACCTCCGAGAGAAAAACGTAACACGAGTCGGATAAAAATTTCAGAGCGCAACACCAACGCGTGTCATTTTTACGCGACGCAGAAAAGAAGGATGAAAATGTCAAATGTATGTATCCTGGATCTGGGACATTCGTCCTTTTACCTTCAAGTTACGGAATGACATTCGTCGCTCTCTCGTGCTTTCTTGGATATTGATTTACGATGTCACGTCGTATATACATATATATATTTGTAGGAAATAGATGGAAAATTCTGAAAAACGATTTTCGACGATTGTCTTCGGCGTTAATCGGATTTTCGACCGCACGTTATTGCGCAACATTGATATAGTTTGTTTTAATAATATATATATATGTTATTATATTAATGTTTTTAATAATAATGAAGAAAATTCTCTTCGGGCTCTGAGTCTTTTTAGACTAAGAAATGAAATGAAATTCGGTTATTGGAGCCGTTTGCAAGATGTGCAGAAATATGCTTTTATATATATATATATATATATATATATATTTATATACAGGGTGTCCCAGAATTGGTTTAACATCTCTCGTAGACAGGTAGAAGGAATAAAACTGAGGTGCAAAGTCTTATACCATTTTGCTAGATTCGCAATAGTTACCGAGATGTATATAATATTATATATATATATATATATATATATATATATGTATAAAAGCATATTTCTGCACAATATATATATGTACATAAAAGCACAACATCCTGCAAACGGCTCCAATAACCGAATTTCATTTCATTATTGTTTTTCTCTCGAAAAATAATTTCTCGAGAGATTAATTAAGAAAGAAAGAAAGTAATTAGCCGGCTATAATGTTACACTTTCTTTTGCGAATCTTATGCTGCCGCGTTAAGTTGCGGTCATTCATTTTAATGGCAGTGACTTTAGGGCGCGCGATGCTTGATTACCAATCACCAGTCTCGTTATGCATCTCCGATCGTGCACCAACGTTTTTCTCCAGTCATAGAATAGATGATTTAGTGGCGTTGTATAGTGACTGATGTAGCAAATAAATCGAGACTAGAGTAGAGTGACTACACGAAAATAGGCTTCGCATCGAATCATTGCAGCGAGATGAAAAATGAGTAACAGCTGTATCTTCTCTCTCTCTCTCTTTCTGTTTTTCCTCATTATTTTTTCACACGCACAGACATGGAGATTGTCTGATGATAAAAAACCAGGACAAATGCGAGGAACTGCGACAGGTGACGATTAAAAATTATTAATCGAGCTGCGATTTTACTTTACGTTGCGGTTAGAGTATAATGATAACTTGCGTTATTTAATTGACAGCCTAGTATTGTTTTATTGCGCTGACGCGTATATTTTTCTTGACATTCTCCGCCCTTTCTTACCATGAAACGTGCTTGAAAATTTAGTACAATAACGCGCACGCAATTTACGTGCATTTTATATAACGTCCACTTCATATTTCCTTCTCTCACGTAATTTCTCCAGTGTCATTTTACGTTTGCATAATTATTCACACAATCTTTTTCTTTTTTTTTTTTTTTTTTTTTTTTTTTTGCAAAGCCATACAACACGCTCACCGAACTTGAGATGTTACATATGCATTTCTCATGCGGAAATTCTTCGCGCACGCGAGCTTGCAAACGCGAGAAGTTCTTATTTTGTTTTCTCAGGTTTGTAAACAAAAAAAAAGCAC
>NW_018020650.1:640948-643609 GCF_002006095.1 Pseudomyrmex gracilis
GTGTCATTTTACGTTTGCATAATTATTCACACAATTTTTTTTTTTTTTTTTTTTTTTTTTTTTTTGTTTTGCAAAGCCATACAACTCGCGCAACGACGTTGAGATGTTAGATACGCATTTCTCATGCGGAAATTCTTCGCGCACGCGAGCTTGCAAACGCGAGAAGTTCTTATTTTGTTTTCTCAGGTTTGTAAACAAAAAAAAAGCACCGCACAAAATTAGTAGAGAGAAATTCTTTCGCGAGTAAAGAAGTTTCAAATTCAAATGGTTGAGAGTTTTTTTTTTTAAATAAACTTCTGCGTACAAAAAAAAAAAAAAAACTAAACCGTAACACAATTAACGTCATAAAGAGCCGTCTACAACGGAGATAGGCAGTATGTGGAGTAAGAAGTAAGGTTCTTGGAGTTATTTCATTTTTGTCTGCAAATTTTGTCTACAAATAATTATTTTGCGTCTTTCATTGGCTGACAGTAAGGCGCGGTAGGCAGTGCGAAATGGGAATTGCTCATTTTGTATTACTTCCTGAATGTGAATATATGAAATATTTCCACGCGAACCTTTCTTCTTACTCTATACTCCCTATCTTCATTTTAAACGGCCCTTAAGAATATTGCTTCCCGCCTGTTTCCCCCAAAGTTCATACAATTAAGATACGCGCGTGCTATGTCGGAAGATTACACGTTCGTCAAGATTACACACATTTGTCAAGTGCAATACGTCTCTCTCGTAGGGCTTTGCCTCTCCTCCCGCGCGGAATCCGTTCGCGCGGCGGCTTTCGCGGCCAGTTATCTGCCCTCTTTCTCTACGACTCTCTCCGGCGTATTAAATCGCGGCGTAATCCGATGCGGAGAGCGCGCATAATCGTTCGCCTTCGTTCGTTCCGGGCGCGCGCGTTATCGCCTCCGGCCGGTAAGTAACCCGACGACTCTACCCGCTGCCTTATCGGCCGACGACGACGCGATCGTACGACCCGGTCCGCCGTCGTCACCTCTCCTGCGTGCAAGATATCGCGGGTTAAAGACCCATACGCGTCTCGCCTTTCAGCGGCACCGAGGCTAAAACCTCACACGTCGACCAGTAAAGTCTCGACCGGTGTCGATTAGATTTTCCAAATCCCAAAGGTGAGCGATAAAGTTTGAATAAAAAATATTTTATAAACGTTCGAAACGCATTTATCTTAAACCTAGAATGTTCCGCAGAAGAGATACTACTTTTTATCTATATAAAATTATTTGAGACGTACAAATAATATTTGAGAGATTAGATATCCAACTTCTAACGCTATCCCATGTTGAGGGTATCGCGTTAGATTTCTGATTTCTAAGCGCATCGAACGCATCTAACGTACGCTATCTGCGTCTCTCTTTTCGTTTTATTTGTCGTTCGTTCCGGGAGATGAAACGTGTAACCGTCTATTGACATCGCGTGAGAATTTCCAAACGCAGAAGTGAAAACAGCAGAAATCGATGCGAGATAAAGAGAAGGGCAAGGAACTCTGTGAGAGGTGTCCGAATTATTCCGAGAGAATACCTTTTCCAACATCAATCGAGACTCTCTCTCTCTCTCTCTCTCTCTCTCTCTTCTCTCTTCTCTCGCAGCCGGTGATTCCAGCCACTATTTTGATCGAGAGGGGGAGCGAAGTCTCCGGGAAGACACAAAGACGAGGTTGAGAACGGGAATAAACTCGCCGCCACTTGTTTTGACGGATATCGTGTATTTGCGTGTGCCTTCTCCTCGCTATCGGCAGGAAGCGCGCGACGCTGCTTGCAAAATTTTTAATCTCACGTAGACCTGCCCCCCTTCAAATCAACGATCGATTGGCGTTCGATTATTTTCAAAAGAGAACACCGAGAGATACGGATGCGTGGATGCGCGTGCGCGCGCGAACGAGAGGCGTATGTGTCTTTATACAAGGGGAGAGAGAAAATCCCGTTTAATATAAATAATTATCGTACAAAGTACAGAGAGTACATTTCACCGATAGCGCCGGACCGAATGAATGGCGATGTTTAATGAAGCGTTCAGGAAATGCGCTTAGTCCGCCGTACAGCCAAATGCGGCGCCCATTAATTTCAACTGGAAAACAATGGGAAGTTTTCTCGCCGTGCTATTGGAACGTTCCCAATGCGCATTTTAAAACTCGCTAATACATACAAGATTTAAAAAAAAAACAAAAAAAAAAACAAAAAAAAAGAAACGAAATTCGATCTCTCTACGAGATTTTTAGACCGATTGTTTTACGCAAATCCGTTTTTCCGTCCTCTTCGTCCGTTTGTTTCTCTTTTAATACGATATCGCTGTGTTATGAGGGAGAGGGAAGGGGGGAAGTAGTCTCGTAGAGAGAAGAGACTTTGTGAGATAAAGCTTTATCAGTTTTACTACCTCTCCAAATCAAGCTTTATCAGTTTTACTACACGCTCTAGACCGCACGTATCCTCTACGCGACTATTTGACGTGTTCGGTCCGGCATGATGCGCCCGCCAATTAATCATCCCGAATTAATTCGCCTAATCTCGTTAGCCGCACTGACGGAGAATTTAAGCGACCGTCGAAACTTGAACGCGGTCGGCGAGAGAGAACGAGTGGGTGCACCCGGCACCTGCTCCCAGGTCACGAACTAGAACTTCGACAAAGCCCTAGCCGCGACCCTGGCGACAGCTT
>NW_018020650.1:643634-648013 GCF_002006095.1 Pseudomyrmex gracilis
CGCCGTCGCTTCCGCAGCCGCCGCTGCTTGGTCGGTCCACCGTTTAATTTCTCAGGGTGCGCCCTTCCGCGCCTCCTTTCTGTCTCTTTGAGAAAATTCGCGGCTACGTTAATTAACCGAACGCGCGCGCCTCTCCGCGCCTCGGGACTAGGAGAAATCGATCGTGATTAAAAGTCCCGCACCGATGTAAACAAACTGCATCGCGTCGGTGGGGGAGAGAGTGAGCGGATGCAGGGTGCGTGTAGGTGAGAGCGAGAGGGAGGCGCAAGGTGGGAGAACGAACGAGCGAAACGGAGCGAAAGAGAAAGAGAGAGCGATTGACGTTGCGATGCGTTACCTCGCGCGGAGGTCATTGACCGAGGGTGCAGCGAGAATGGAGGGGTGAAGAGGGGAAGGAGGTGGGAAGGACGAGAGGAGAGAGAGAGAGAGAGAGAGAGACGGAGGTGGCCGAAGGTTGGTAGGGACACGAGGAAAGAACAAGAGCAGCGGAGGAGGACGGGAATATGCACAAAGAGAGAGAGAGATAGAAGAGCAACGAAAAGGAGAAGGGGAAGCGAATGCAAGCGCCAAACCGTTGGAGGGGTTTGCGTGCAGTTGCATCGACCGAGGACGGCTCAGCTGTGCATCCGCACCCCCTTGCATCCCACCACTAGCGGCACCCTCTGCCTCCCTCCGCCCTCTCCCGGCAGCGCGAACCCTTGCTTCTCCTCGTCAGAGTCCGTCTCTTTCCTACCCTCTCTCGTGTACACCTCTTCGTTCTCCCTTCCTCGTTGCCTTCACCCCTTTCCCGCAGGCCGAGTCTCGCGCGCCCCTCGCGGCCCGGACCTCGCGCAACCACCAAATCGACGACGTCGGCGTCACGGGGAGATGCTGTGCGCGCCGCGCCTGTGAACGTGACCCTCAAAACTGAGTGTGCATGTACACACTCACCTCCTCCGCCGCCGCTGTGCGAAAACGCGCGCGCAAGCCAGGCGCTTGCTATATATCGTATATATATGTGCGAAAGCATTGGACGTTAATTAATTAGGTTCAAGACCCTGAACGCGCGCGCTGCTTCTCCCGGGGATACCTTGCCTGCGAGGCGTTAAGCGTCGTCGGGGGTTTATTCATCGCGAAGGACAGTGGGACAAAAATTTATAACTTTTCTCCCGCAACTCTCCCCGCGTATAAATATTACTGCCATTTTATACAGGGGGATGGAAAATAGTTGCGTATTACATTTGGTTTTGTATATTATATTTTTTCTGTAAAAAATATAATACAGAAAAAATATAATATACAAAACCAAATGACGTAATATTCTCACCACGTAAACTAAGAGATATCTGATTGAGCTCCGTGATTGTGCCTTCACTCAATCCCCCTTACCGCAGCGCGTGCTGCGCGTTGCTCGTCTTTTTGAAAACCTGAGTTTGATAAAAGCTTAGACAATAAACTGACCGTTCAAAGTGGAACGCGAACTGTAAGAAAGAAAGAGAAGGAGGACAGATATCTAGTCAGTTAAAAAAATATTGTTTCTAAAACTAGAGATGTGAAAATATCCGCCGTATCCGACATCGATAACACCTAATATTTTTGCAGATTGGTAATATAACGAAACATAACATTGAGATCTTGAACACGCAACAAAAAAACAAGACCTCGATTTGTTTTCAATATAAATTTTTATGATGTTTATTAAAATATACACGAAACGCATTCTCTCATTGCAAGTTGACGATTGATACGATAAATTAGGGAACTCGCGAGCAATTATAGAGAACTCGTGCGTTAAGAAAACACGCAGCTTTATCGTGATTACGCGACTTTATCGTGCGACGAGTTGAGTTTAAATTCGAGAGTGAGAGAGAGAGTTGAATTTATATTTGTATTTATATTTGCTCACGTTACGGAGCACGTTTACATTTTGATAAAATGAACTGTTCGTCGACGACGCGAGATATCCACTCAGGAGCAAGTCGTGTTACGTTGTTTGCCGAAACCACATTTGTGTAGATAAAACACACATTTCGATTACCATAGAATCATTATCTATTTTGAAACTATGTTAGTAATCGTAAGTAAACGAGACAAAGAGATAACAAATGTTTGTCTAGGTTTAAATTGCCAATGAAATTTGAACACGTAGATGTAATAATTTCCGGTGTGGAACTTTTATGCGTCACTTTAAAAATTATATAAGATAGCAAGTATATAATTGAGTTTGCGCGGACTCAATATATATTATAAATAAAATAATAATAAGAAGAGTGACTATGTTTTCATTTTTTTTTCTACATATTCTTTGTATTTTTATACAAACTCTATATATTTTATAGAAAATATATATAGTTATACAGGGTGTCCGAAAAATTGCTCCCAATACTTCGGGAAGTGATTGGGGATCCAAAAGAAGGAAAAAAAGTTATATAAACATAAGTCCGGAAATAAGTCATTTCCGATATTATAGCCACTTTTATGTTTAAAAATAGTAATTTTTTTCATAATCATAATTTATTTTATTGTGTTTTAACATAAATAACTTCATTTCGAACTGTTTTGATAGAAGAATAAGGACTTGCATTCGCGCTGAAAGTGGTCAGTTTGAACATCATATCTAATTCGATTTAAATACCTGTTTATGTTCAAAATGACCATCTTCAGTACGAATGCAGGTCCTTATTCTTCTGTCAAAATAGTCCGAAATGAAATTATTTATGTTAAAACACAATAAAATAATCAAACAATCGCCCGTGACAGGTTCAAAGAAATTAAATAAGGCCGATACAGGCAGTATATACCAGATGGAGGTGTATAAAAAGAATTCTTTATTCAAAAGATCAAACGTTTCGATCCGTAATTTGGACCTTCCTCAGTGTAAAAAGTTACATTAAAATAAAACAAGATGAAATCTCTCACAACATCACACAAAATATTAAATGTTGTAGAATGTATGAAATACAAAACTGTGTACTGGTACACAGTACACAGTTTTGTATTTCATACATTCTGGTACATTCTTCATACTGGTACACAGTACACAGTTTTGTATTTCATACATTCTACAACATTTAATATTTTGTGTGATGTTGTGAGAGATTTCATCTTGTTTTATTTTAATGTAACTTTTTACACTGAGGAAGGTCCAAATTACGGATCGAAACGTTTGATCTTTTGAATAAAGAATTCTTTTTATACACCTCCATCTGGTATATACTGCCTGTATCGGCCTTATTTAATTACAATAAAATAAATTATGATAATGAAAACAATTACGATTTTTAAACATAAAAGTGGCTATAACTCGGAAACGACTTATTTCCGGACCTATGTTTATATAACTTTTTGTCCTTCTTTTTGGACCCCCAATGACTTCCCGAAGTATTGGCAGCGATTTCCCGAACACCCTGTATATACAGTAACTAGAAAATATATAACTATATATTTTTTCTATAGAACTATATATATTTATCTTTTATTTTATTTTTTTAAATGTTCATTTCACACACACACATTTTTTTTCTATATATTTTTCTGTGTAGGTGCAGTTGCATAAAACGTTGCACGAACGCGGTAAAAATCAACATCTGCTTGCGGATTCGCAGATCAATATATTGTACGTGCAACAAGTCGGGAGAGCTCATTTGTGTAGGAACGGGCCGCAATCAATTTGCAACATGTGAATTAATTATCATTATGTTTTCTCGTTATTTCGCACATAGCATTTTCGCACCGAAAGCCTTCCGCAGCTACAAAATATACAATTTATAGCGTTTATTTCGCATTTGTTGCGAGTATTTCCAATTTTCACCGAGACCAGAGTTCGATTGAAACGGCGCAACGCAGAAAGGTTGTCATTTCCCGTTCAACAGTGCAAGAATGAAGAATGGCGTTTATTTTATGAGTTACTAGTCGACGGCAACGCGTTGCGTAAAATGGATAGAAGCAAGTGCGGTTACGTACACAGATGTGGAACGTTTAAGTCACGGGGAAATATGACACAGGTTGCTCCACTTTCAAGATATCGACACACATAAACGCAGTATAAGGGTCATTCTTTCCTTTTTCCATTCTCATTTTTTTTTTTTTTTTTTACACAGACTCTTTCTCTCTCTTTCCCATTTTGCGCGAAGTCGAACTCAATTTAATTGAAAAATTTCTTTCCTTCGTCCCCCGCGTTCTTCTCTTCCGGAAAATAATATCCGGAATATAGAAGGCGAAGTTCTTCTTTCACCTGTGCGTTTAAATCAATCGGACATCCTGTCCAATTATTTTCATAGACTCGAAGAATTTCTCTGGGGTCGTGCCGGGGCGGATAATCCGGTGCCGATAACCATCATCGACGTCGTCGGCTGAGAACGGGCGGCAGCGGCGTTGGCGGCGGCGGTGGCGGCGGTGGC
>NW_018020650.1:648038-669066 GCF_002006095.1 Pseudomyrmex gracilis
GGCAGAAACGTCGGTACTCAGAATGCCGTTGCACCCGGTTTACGACCGGCGAACCGGTAGTCTGCTGCATTATACGATATACGACCGTGGCTATATCCACGTGTCTAGTCTAGAGGGAAGTAGAGATGGGGGCGAGAGAGAAATAGAGAGAAAGAGAGAGAGATGGAAAAAAAGGGGTGGAGGATTAAGGGGGAAGGTGATGTTGCGCCGAGAAGGACGAAGCGCGAACGGAGGTGGAGACGTGGCGCATTGGGAAAGACTTGGGGAAACGCGGGGGGGGAGAGGGGGAGGGAGGTTTGCCCAGGAACGATTTTCGACGGGGCGAATTGGCCGTTTCACGTCGAACGAGAGACCGGTAACTAGTCCGCTCTCTTGCGAGCGCAACCCTCCCTTTCCTTCCTCTCTTCCTTTCGCATCTCCCGGCGCGTAATTGCATCAGGCGCAACGAATTTCGCGATCCTCGCGCCGCTCTCTTCGGGTGACGTTGCATGTTAATGGCTGCGAAGCCGCGAACGTCGACGAAGAACGGAATAGCGCGAGAGAGCTACGTGGGGGGATGAAGTGCGCGTATCGAAGAAGCCCCGGCGATCGTCTGAAAGAGAGAGACGATCGTATAATGAAAATTTGCGACGTAATCGTGAATCTCAGAATATCTCCTTCTCTTCTTCTCCGCGAGTTCAATTTGTCTATCGATTCATATTAAAAAGGCGATGATGTACGTGGCATTGTTGCGCGCGGAAGGCGTTCTATTTTATATTTCGCGTGAAAAATGATGATACGTCACGTCGCGCATTTTTCTAATAGCAAAATTGCAGACAACGCAAGTGAAAAAAAAAAAAAAAAAACAAAACAAAAACATATTGGTACTTTTAAAATTCAAGCGACGAAAACGACGCTTTGTGTTAAAAAAAGAAAAAAAAACAAAAAGCAGAAGGCGCGAGAACACCTCGAAGACGATTTCCTGTCGCAGCTGCAGAATTACGCGGTATCCATGACAATATGCGCGATGGGCCGATGTTGCGTACTCGCAGCAAAACGATGGGGTAGGTCAACGCACGGTTTGTCGCCTGGCAACCTAACAACTTACCTACCTACCCACTCTGCGACCAACTGCCATCCAAGAACTAAAACTCCCTTCCTCCTTCCCTCTCCCCCTTCTTTTTTTTAATCAGCGCCTTTGTCCTGCCGTTCGATTGTCTGCGTACGAGAAGGGAGAGAGAGAGAGTGAGAACACGCTCGCGAAGAGAACGCAGCCGGGTTGAACGGGAAGGGTTTGACGGGCTAAAAACCCTCGCCCCCTCGAAACGCACGGCTTACGGAAGCCGTATCTTAGATTCATACGGAACAGCGTATTTCCCACAAAGAGAGAGAGAGAGGGTATTTATCTCTCCCGGTCATCGAGAGAGATACTTACTACGGAGAGCGAGTAATTATTTCCACAATCGAACTGTGGTCGGCGAAAAATTCTCGTTGTTCTTTTTTTTATTGTCTTTTATTCTTTTTTATCTTTAAATTGTTTCTTCGCGAGAGAAACGGGCGCATTGTATTTCGCATCGAGCGCGATTTGCGATAAGCGCGATTGGCGTGTTCGAGCGAGCGGACGTTTTCGCGATATTCTCGATCCCGGTTGAGGGGAAACAAAGTGCGCAGTCCGGTAGGTGGTCGCGTGGGCCGCGGAGCGGGAATTAGGTTAAACTCGGAGCAATTATGACAGGATATGATTTAGCCTGGCTTTCTTAACCGTCAATTTCTGTGTGTGCACGCCAACAGCTATCCGGCCGCACGCCACGCCGCGCGCGGCCGACGCCGACCGGTCAGGGCCGGCCTTTGACACGGTGTTACGCGACCGTGCGCTGCGGTTGGGCTCGTGTTGTGCGCGCGGCGATATTCAAAAAATCTCCGAGATCGATGAGACTTTCGCGCGACGAGCCGTGAGAATTTTTAAAATAGATCGCTCGCGGAGTAAAATTGGCGACGACAATTTTGCGACCAAAAAAATTAATAAATTAAATAATATCCTCAGATCAGATTCGCGTCGTTGTGAAGCGAGAGACGAAAATAATTGAAAAAGAAGACTCGACGCGAGCGAGATCAGACGAAACACACGGAGATCGTCACACTCGCGTCTCTCGCGTCCAAGAACGCGACAAATTACGTCCCGATCGCACGATCGCATTTGTGCGCGTTCGCACACACAATGCGCTATCGCAGCGTGCGGATAAACGCGCAGCTGCCCCCGGTTAGTTAGAGCTCTCGTCTCTCGTACTTCTTGCGTGAAACTTACGACTGTATCGGCGACAACGGTCTATTATTAACTCGGAACGCGCGATAAAACCGCGGGCTTCGTCGAATTTTCCCCGTTTAAACGAGCGCTAACGAGCCGCGCATGCGACGCGAACCCGGGTTCTATATTTTCACCCGGCCAGATCGTACGTTGCCGTAAAGGAGATTTATCTCCCTCGTCTCTCCCTCTCGCAAAAATGGTTCGTTCGGAACTTATTTCGCGCTTTTATAGCGCGAGTCTCTCTGAAAATATTCGTCCGTAATCTCGTAAATTGTGTCAGCGCGCGTCATTTTATTCCTATTTCTCTTCCCGTCTCTCTTCCTCCGAAGAAGAACGCAATAACCGGCGCTGTTAGTAACCTCGTTGTTATTGAAAACACATTATTGTCTTGCCTCCCTTTGAATCGGTCTTTTCACGAGCGAGATTTACAACGGACGCTCGGCACGGAGAAGCGGAGGGAAAAGCTCGAGCGCGCGCAACACGGTCGGAACACGTACGCGAAAATGCGTTTCAAGGCTGCGACGAAACGCTTTTAATCGAACGTGAGATATTAGAAACCAACGGCCGTGTTCTCGCAACAACGAACGTCGATGTGTGCGCAGTTTTTCGGCTTATAATTATAGAAAGCGCGATCTCGCACCGATCTCGCGAGATTACCGCGCGATCGGTGAAAGTTACGTGCTCGCAATTACGATGCGGCAGCTTCCGCGTACTTGTACCACCGCCACGCAAGAAACAACCGCAGCCACAATCTCCGTTCGTCGCGGCGCGATGCGATTTAAAACCTAATGACGTCGATGCGAGAACTCTCGATCTATATATATATGGCAGACCGCATTACGTCACATGGTTTGTTTTGCAGACGTGATTAATTAACTTAGCTCGCTCGCGTTCTTCCGGAAATCACTCTCGGAAGAATCTCTCGCGGAAACGAGATTCTCTCGGAATATTATTTAATATTATTTAAATTGTTCGCCCGTGAAAAAATGTAATTTGTACAAAAAAAAAAAAAAGCAATCGTATTGAAATCAAAGAAAATCGTCAAGCGATATGTTCGAAATCCGACCGCCAAGTATCTGACTCGAGCGGGACGACGTTTCCCCGCAATACTGAAATACGGGCCGAGGGCGAGAGAATTACGTAACGCACCCCGCATAAGGGGAGAGAAAAGTTCCGCGATCAGCACCGCGCGAGATCGCAACGGGAAGCAGTCGTGGAGAGGACCGTTGCTTCCTTCCTCACGAGGGCCCGCACAGTCTTACGCTCGCTCTTTGTGACCGATCGATCGTCCCGCTCCCTCTCATCTCGAGCCGTTCTCGCCCATGTCGTCGTCGTCGTCGTCGTCGTTGTCGTCGTCGTTCGCCGACTGCTGCTCCTCTACGTCTTAATTCTTCTCCCTTTTTTTTTCCTCACCCTTCGTTCTCTCTTCCTGAGAGTGCGATCCAGCGTCGTCGGCCTACCGCTGTTTTCTCATCGGTAACGCGCGCGCGCGCGCGCGCACCCCGCGCGAAACTCGTCCGATTAAATTCGAAACGGCCTGTAAAGCGTCAGGCGTCGTCGTGTGTTTTGTGTAGTTTGGAATACGTGTAGCGCAGAGTGCTGCGCTCCACGTTAGGGTCAACGACCTGTCTACGTTGTGAACACACACATACACACACACAACCACCCGTACGGAGAAGCCAATACAACCATGCACCTCCGACAGATGGAGCTGAATCCCTCTCTCTCTCTCCCTCTCTCTTCTCTCCGCCTCTCTTCTTTCTCTCTCTCTCTCTCGCTCTCCTCGTCTCTCCTCCCGTCCTCTCTCGCTCTCTTTCCTCCCTCCGGCGTTCCCTTGCTCGTCTACTCCGTATATCGCTAGTAAACCTATCCTAGACTATATCGTAGACCAGCGGCACGGGGAGATCCCCGAGACCGGCGAGCCGGGCAATATTCCTAACGAATTCTAGACAAGAGAGCGCATCACATTCGGGACGTGTGTGCCGTTTCCACCACGTGTCCGTACGGTACCTCTGCGTAAAGTATACACACGTGACGAGATGTCGTTGAGCGTTTGTTATCGTACCGCTTTTCTCTTTGATACAATCGGCACGGTGCAAGTTTTCGCGTGTATACACACCGCGCCGGACCCGAACCGACCGGGTGAATTCGGATGCGACAAATCGCGCGATGTAGAAAGTCTCGAGAAACAAGCGGAAAAACAAACGGAAGCGAAATAAAAGCGATCTAACGAAAGAAAGAATTTACATACACGGTCGAGGGTTTTTTAACTGCGGAGGCTCTTCCCTTTATCAGACGGAAAATGGAGGCGCGAACCCTCTCGTGGGAGGGTTTTTTTTTGTAGAAGAGCTACTTTCTGTCTCTCGTTCGAGAGACGTTGCGTTCCCGGAAAGGCTTAAAGCGTTGTGCATCAAGAGCAATCTGCGCGAGCGAGCGATCGTTTATTCTTATTAGTGGGCGGATTCTAACGAGGAGAAAGGTGAGAAGAGCAAAAAGAGGCGGTAATTGTAATTTGCTCTTGTCGCCAAGGGAAAGAAAATATTTCGCAAGTCTCGTTCGGCTCGGGGGAGAAGCGCATTAAGAATTAAATAGAATGAGAATAGGACAGGGGGTTATTTTGTGCGCGCGGAAAAAAAAAGAAAGGAAGAGAGAGAGAGAGACAGAAAGAGTCGTCATATTTTTCCGAGAAACAACATTCGCAATATCTGTTTGCAGCAGGAGATACAAATACGAGACACACCGTTATATTTTGCAACAATAGAGCAAACAATGAGATTATTAATTTTATTTGTAAATAAGATAATTTTTATATTTGTTGCAACGGAAAAAAATATCTCACACACCGATACAAAGAAACAATAGTGTCAAAGCGAGAACAAAAAATTCATTTGTTATTCTCTCTTTCTCTCTCTCTCTTGTTTGTTCACAATTTAACGCTACGTTAAATATTACATAATTTCTTATCCGCAATAATATCGCAGCGAAAAGCATTTGACTTTCCAAATAGCGTGCCGCGGTTGCCAAAAGTCGATCTGCTCTCTCTCTCTCTCACATTCATTCATAATTCCACGTGCAACATATACCACCTGTCGCATACAATACTATCTTGACTTTTTCGCTGGAGGGGAAACGAAGCAAAGTATATTTTTACCCGTTCTCTCTTTCTGCCATTATCTCTCTCTCTCTTTCTCTCTCTCTCTCTCTTTCTCTCTTTCTCCTTGCATCAACGGACAGAACACACGTGCGTACACTTTGAGTCATTGTATACGCATTATCAAGATCAATAAAGCGCCGTCGTCGGAGGTGCATTGCACTCCTCGGGGCGCGCAGCATCACGAAAACATTCGCTTTACATAACGTGTGCTCGTGTTACTCCGAAAATAATCAAATGTTCCTTGCGCGCGCGTCGACTGACACATTTCGCTCTCAAAATCTCGCGCGATTCGATTATCCCTTGGAGCGCAACGTGTAATTCTCGCCCCGACGAGCGATTGAGTCTAATCTATTGGCAATTTCGAAGATTATTATATCGCGCGCGCACACCATCGCGAAGTCGGACGTTAACTTCTTGTGTGTGTCAATTCCCCGCGTGGCAAGTTCACGCGGTGGATTTTTTGTCGTTGTTATTTTTTGTCGCGGCTTTTCGCGAAAGAATAAAAAGGAGAAGAGCGAAATAGCAAAAAAAACACTACTTCTTCTCTCTAATTATTTTTTTTTTACCACGCAACATTATTCAATGAAATCCCCGTTATCCGCTACTCTAATGCGGTGTTTATACAGTGAATTAATTTAAAAGCCTTTTTTGTTTTTCATTAGTTTATTTAAGAGACTTGGTCTACGTTTTTCGCTCAATGCAAGCGAACAATGTTACCGGAAGCAAAGAGTCATCTGAAAGACATGCGTGCGATGTTTTTTTTTTCTTTTTTTTTTTTTTCATCTACAGAGAAGAGAGAGAAACATTAATTCACAAATATGCTTCGGTTGCTTGTTCACACGCTGGCGCATATCCGCACCGCCGACGTGTGCGTATAAACGGCAGCGCGTGTAAATGTCGGGACGCGCCGTCAAAACGCGCTCTTCACCCGCTCCCACATCTCGCATAATCATTCCGGGGCTCTTCTCTCGCGAGCTTCTTCATTCTCTTCGTTCGTTCGCGCATTTTTTTCGCGGTTGTCATCGCTTTGCGATTTTCACATGCGGGCAGGTTCTCTCTCGTCGAGAAAGATGAGACGCCCCTCCGAGGAGACGAAATTTCGGACGTGTCCCGTGAGCGATGTCGCGCGATGACGCGACGTCTTCGAGGTCCTCCGAAGATTCACGAGAAGCAGCGGGGTCGCACGAGAGAGGAGTTTCTCTCTCTCTCTCTCTCTCTCTCTCTGTTTCTCTCTTTCTCTTGTCTCTCTCGCTTCCGGAGGACCAGAGCGCACGTGCGCGCGATGCAACGTGAGAGAGTGGAGGCCTGACGGTGGGGAAAGAGACACGGAAGAGGGGCAGAGTCCCGTGACAGGACAGAGAGGGATCCGGCGCGGCAGATCCACGCGCAGGACGAGGATCAACCCGTTGGTGGTGTGGTATGAGCGCAGGATGGTGTTGAGAGAGAGAGAGAGAGAGAGAGGAAGAGAGAGAGAGAGAAAGAGAGCAAGTGACTGAGTGGAAGGGATCAGAGAGGGAGGGAGGCCCTGAAAATCGACTGGACGTCGCCGCGTGCACATTCGTCGCGTTTTCACGGTCAGGCTTTATCGATCGGCGGCCGCGTGGAGGGAGAGGGAGGGCGAAGGAGCGGAAGGAAAGGAGTTTCGGAGTGCAACGGGAGGTCGTTGAACCCTGCCAGCCTTTTGGCAGCCGCGGCGCCCATAATGCAGCGATTGTGTCGCGCTCTGTCCTCCTCCCCGTCCGTCTCACCCTTTGCGGTCCCCCAACTGGCTGGCGTTGCGAGACCGGCAGCGCAATTTCGACAGGCCTCTCCGGACACCACCGGTCGGACGGTTGAATTTTTTATATTTCGCGATACATGCAACCGATACGTGCGGCTTAACGAGTGTTTTTCTCTCCTTCATCCGGTTTCCCCCGCTCAGCTCTTTGGACGAAAGAGATTCGCCCCCATCGTCGTCGACATCGTCGTTGTCGTCGACAACGACTATGGTCGCCGCACCTCGTGCGCGACTCTGTTGGCGTAGGTCACCGATTCCAAGTGTCATTTCGCAAACGGGACAACGAGATTCCTCGCGCGACGTCGGAATAAGAATCGGTTTGTTTTGCGCGAAAAATGTGAACTGCTGACGTTTAACGATTGTCGTTCCGACGACACGCGATTTTCGTTACTGCTGTGTCGTAAATGTTGTCGGGAAACATCGAATTTAAAAAAAATAAAAAAATAAATAAATAAACGAGACGATTGTATAACGGAGTCCAATATGTACCGGTCACACGGCGAACTATGACCCGGAATTAAAAGCACGTTAACACTTTAATTGCCACGTCATACATACACGAATGTCCGTGTTTCGTGCGAGTTATAACGAGAGAATGTCATTTTTTTTATTTAATTCTTGTTTGTCTCTCTCGTCATAGTTACGACGAACGCGAATTGAAACGAGAAGATAAAACATTCGCTTCGCGAGTTGTTTCTTTTTGCGAGATTTAATGCAAACGCACACACGTGAATATTTGCTAAAACGTTAAGAGCAAATCCCTCCCCTTCCCTTCCCCCCGGGGAGTAAGTCCTCGCGTCGCAGAACCCCTTTGACATCTGAGGCAAGTTCAATAACCGTGTATGTTCGATTCCAATTTCGCATCACGAAATATATTGGCGCGCTACATTGGGTTTCTTACTCTCTCTCTCTCTCTCTCTGGTCGTAATTGCCGTAAATCATCACCGGAGCGGCATTTCGCGATGCGCATGCATAAATGATTCGGTTCGTAATTTTCGCTTCCCGATCCGAACGAAATCGATCACGCGATATGTGCGCGCTTCTCTCCCCCCCCTCCCCCTCCGTCGTTGATGAAGATAACAGCGGGAAGCCCTCGTCGCGCGAGGAATACACACGCAATAATAATAACTTTCTTTCGGTAGCTGCGTTTTTTCGCGAGGAGTCGTTGCGCTCGAAAATTTATACATCCGGAAAAAAATAGGACAGAAACAGAATAAAAAGTGTGCGTTCGCGTGCGTGTGTGTAGATATTGAGAATAGATGGATTTCGCATTTTCGCCAACAAAACGCGCGCGGACGTTTATCTCGGGTTAATAAATCACGCGATGCGAGAAGAACTCTCGCTTTGGGGATCTCGCGAGTACTGTATCGGATGACCTTAAAGAAGAGGAAAGAGTCATCAATGGAATACGAGCGCTCCGTCGTCGTATCTCACGCCGAAAGAATACACACACACACACACAAACACACGCACACCGGCGCTGCGCTTATCACAGAGGCACCTTTTCGGCGCGTTCACGCCCTTCGTGCGGTTTTTCCGCGCGGTCCCCGAGGCGAGGAGAGAGCGAGGACCGAGCGCGTAAGGGCGGAGGGAAGGCCGACCGGAGGAAGAGAGCGAGCGAGAGAGGAACGGAGGGAGAGCGAACGCGGGAAGGGGACGCATGTGCGAGCAACAACGATGTATTTCGGTGCAGCGCTCCATACACCGCGTAGAGGTCAATGCCCGTCCTTACTCCAAGGAAGGAGCGGGAGGGCGGCGGGAGGACCGTGGCGGCGGCGGGGAGAAGGGAGCGGGACGCACCACGGTCGGGAGGGAGAGCAAAGAGAGGGCGGCAGGGCGGAGGACATACAAGGAGTGGAAAAAAATGAACAAACATCCAGCGAGAGGCGAGGGAGGGGTAAAGAGGGTGACCGAGGAGCGCCCTGGTGCACGTTCTCCTCTTCCTCCTCCTCCTTCTCCTCCTCCTCCTCCTCCTCCCCCTTTCTTTCTCTCGAACTCTTCTCTCCTTTTCTCTTTCCCCGCGGTCGTCACTCTTTCTCAACTATCCCTCGGCTTCGCTTTACGATGCACCGCCGGCTACAGTTTCTTACGTCCCAAGCGATTTCCTTAATGTCAAAACTCGAGGCTCGACCGACCCCCCCCCCCCGCGAGAGGATCTTTTTCTTTTTCTTTATTTCTCTCCTCCCAGTTTCTCTCTTTCTCTCTCTGTCTCTCTCTCTCTCTCTCTTTGTCCGTCTTTTGGGGCGCGAGACGTATTTCGAGAGTGCTCACGTCTATAATAAGGGTTCTTCGAGATCGATGCGCTAATTCCGCGCGTGCACTTCCGCGTCCACACGCTCGCGTTTGTCATACATTTATTTTTATTCCTCATTATGTAAAAACTGTTTGACACGCTGCCAAACGCGGTCGGCGATGTGAGAGTTTCTCTCTCGGCGCGGTGTGTTCATCTCCGTTAAAGAATCAGCGAGTAGTCGCGCGATATCTCTCACGTCGCGCGTTCTGTCTTGTGCACTCGCAAGAATGCGCCTCGCACACTCCGGCTCTCAAGATTGTTTTTTACGCGAACGCCGCGCTCCGTCTCTCGTCTCGGTTTCTTTCGCTCGTTTGTGCGCACGTGAGGTGCACATCCAAACATTCGACAACTATTATATTTATGTACAATGTGACCTGGGATCAGCTTGCACTTGCGTGCAACACACGAAACGCGATTTCATGAGATACGCGCGCGCTCTCTCTCTCTCTCTCTCTCTCGCGCGCGCGCGCAACGCGTTTAACATTCGCGCTTTTCGCGTATTATTTATAAAATATCGCAATTTCTTTATGAATAAAAATAAAAAAATTAAAAAAAAAAGACTCTAGAGCCACACGCTGGACGTGCGAGATGAATTTTTAACGCGAAAATTAACACACATAGAAAATTCAAATTGAATAACAATTTTAAAATTCATACAAGATGTTGCTTTGCATCGCGTACGTAATGAATTATTCATTTAGTCTCTTAGTGAAATTTAATAACAAAAACATAAATAAATTTTTATTGATTTCGAACGGCTTTTAGAAGACGCTCGCTCAAAGGCGGTCGACTCTGACGTAGTTTGTAACGCGCGAGAAAAAGGAATAATATGTGTCCTCAACAAGAATCTGCTTATGTGTATACTCGTTTTACGAAAGAAAATAGATTGAGTGGCCACTCGCTTTATGCGATTCAAATCTCGAAACGATTCTCGAGACCAGCAGCTTTTCCGACATGTATACATACACACATATATATATATATATATAGTATGTATATTTTGTCAATAGTGTTTCTGAGAAAGAGAGTCGTCGCCACGGAACGAACGCCTTGATCCTTGGACCAAAAGGCACTGCGAACACGTAGCAGACTGGTTGCTCATGCAACATTGATCAGGCATTACGAGCGGGCGTCGGTCGCTGGTGACGGGGGGAGGCGAGGAGAGGAGGAGGAGAGGCCGCGAATGTACGATTACTGACGCGCCAAAGGTGCGCTCTCTCTCTGTGTCTCTCTCGCTCTCTCGCTCTTCATTCGCGCGTGTACATATCATTTTGTACTCTGCGAATGCGCACACACGTGAACGTCCCAGGCAACTTCTGTAAAACCGGTGGTGTATCGCCCGCGAGATGCTGCGCCCCCGGCGTTTTCTGCGAATGTCGGCGTGTCGGAAGCACGCGCGTTTATTTATTTTTCACTTTCGATATTAATTCGGTTCGCGGAAGGAAAATCGAAACGAGACTCTCCAAGCGTTTTGGCTTCGTTCGCTTCTGTTACGTAACACACGGATGCAACACATCGGACTTTTATTCCCTCGGACATTCGTGGCGGTTGTGTTGTTTCATCGCCCGCGAGAATTATATCGAGAGAAGAAGAACGCGAAAAAGCAAATTCATACGAGAGAAGAGTTGCGCACGTTTGGGAATATCGACTCGAAATTTGCGATCGAGCTTTGTTATCAAATACGACGCGGTTGTAATTTTGTATTGTTATCGCGCCGCGCGCGCAATAGGCGGCGTGTAAAGGCGCGGGGTGAGAGAGACATGCAGAGAGATCGGACATGTAGAGTCGGTGTGTTGGGTTACGGCGCGATATAATCCGCATAAAGCACGCTCTACAAAGGACATCTATGTAAACGCGGGGAGGGTAGGGGAGGGGGGGGGAGGAGAATGACGGGGTATATTTTACTATCTTTTACACCTGCATTACGATGCACTTTGTTATTCCCATCTGTCGGTGTTTACACAACAAATGCGCGGATATGGAAGAAGAGCGGATGAACCGATAAAAGAAGGAAAACCGTCGCGCGCGCACGCGCCGGTGCAATATTGAAGCTTCGACGGATTAAAAAGAACGAGAAGCGTTCGCGCGTGTGTGTGCGTGCGCGCAGCGCCGAGGTGCGCGCGAATGAAAACGAAAAGACATATTTAAGCGGCTGCACCTAGACGACATTTCTCTCTTCGGAGCGGACCTATTGGCTTCGTTCTCATTTAGCGCTGCCATTAACCCACTGACACGATGAAACACAAATCTTTTTCTTTTCTCTTTCGCCTAGATTTTTTTCGTCCGTCCCTTTGACGCTTCCTCTTGTCCGCTCGCATTGTACTGTTCCGTGACGCACGTTCTTTTGTCGAGCGCGATATAGTTTTTAGGGCGTGTAAAAAGCGACAATTGACTTCTGAAGAAAACATACGATTTTCTTTTTTAGAAGATAACGAGAGATATGCGATCTCTTCTCCTATTCGTAGCGCTTAATTCAATTAAAATGTCTACGAACGACTCGCGGGCAACAATTGACTTTAGTTTAATAAAGTATTTAATTAAAATCAATTGATATGACACTTATAATAATATATAATAATATATTATTGTATATAATTATTATATATAATAATATAATATATAATAATATATATTATAATAATATAATATATTTTAATATATATTATAATATAACAATTAAATGTTTAGGCTTCTTGAACATTTCTACGAAATAGGGTTTTAAAAGCCGATCGCAGGATGTTTGTGCGGAAATATATACATATATATATATGAATATATATTATATTATAATATGTATATTATAATATATATTATATGTAATATGTATATTATAATATGTATATTATAATATATATTATAATAATCGATATATATTATAATAATCGACAAAATGTCTGACAATATAAATTTCACAATACTTATGTTGTTTAAATGTTCATTGATTGCGTCACGTTATAGTCAAAATTATAAAATAAAATATGAGAAGCGCACAAAATCGAAATATCTTCGATGTGCTGATAAGTCCTGTTATTTTTGTCAATTACTTGGATTTAATATTTCACATTTCTTCGGCGAGACCGTTGCGTTTGCCGCGGAGGAACGAAACACAAATTGCGCAAACTTGTGCCGTGGAATTTTTACCGTCCGGTATATTAGCGAAGCACGCATAAACAGAAGAGAAGTAATGATTGTTAACATAAACAAGCTCTACCTCTGTTACGCTCTCTATCACGGTCTCCACTCTCCGTGCAATGTTTGCACGACTTGGCTCTTGCGGGAGCTTAGGTAACTACGTTTTGAAAATCCATTATCGATATTGCCGCGTATCATAGAGAGGCAGGATATGTACTCGACTGAATTTAAAATACTTGAAAGGGAGGAAATGTGTGTCCCTTCGCAGGAGAGATGCAAACGTAAAACTTTCAAAAAAAAAAAAAAACACCTACAGTTTTTGTTTTTTTTGTGTAAATATTTTACATGTAATTTACATTTGTACAATTTTCTAACTTTTTATTTCTTATATTGTTTCGTGAACACGTTACTTTTTTTTTTTTTTTTTTGTACAAATTTCATTCCACCGCCCTTGAATTCGTAAACGGAGTGCGAATGAACCGAGAGGTTAACGGTGTATATATTTCGGCGTTGTAAGGTGGAAGAAGGACACGCTTCGGAAGTTTTTTGCGTGTCGGACCCTCGTGGAAAATTTAACGATCCTCTCTGTGTGTTCTCGCACCCTCTGAAATCCTCCGTACAAATTTGAGGAAGGGAATCCTCGAAAGAAGCAAGAGACGATTTCCACGTGCGGCGAGCCGAGAGTCCGTCTTCGCGCTCGCACTGTCGGACCGCGCGCAACGTGAAACTATTTTCGAGCTTGCTTCCCCCCCGGGAGCAAGGATTAGGAAGCCCTAGACGAGGATGAATTATGAAGCCGAGAAACGCGCACGCGTCCGATAAAAATCTCTGCGTCCGCTCGTAACGTTCTTCTTCGTTACCGGTCGGATTTTCGCGCGGAGGGACGCGCGTCTCAATGCGTTTGGTCGATGTGTTTGGTCGTCGCTGAATTTCCTGGTTGACTCGTGTACAGACTTACATCATCATTACACCTCGACAAATGACAGAGATTTGATTAGACACTTTCTGATTAATTTCTTAGAGTTTTTTTCTTACGATGTACGCAGTAAATATAAGACGTAAGCAACAATCTTATCGAGATTTTACAAATGTCAAAAAATCTAGTTTGGGAGGCGAGAAAGTGCCGCGAGCGCGATAGATAGGTACGTCGGAATGCGCGCGTGCGGTTTTTGCGTGAAAATTAAGTTAAAAGTAAACGCCTGACAGTTGAAAATTTGTTTTTATTCAACACATTTTGTAATTTTTGCTCGAGGCAATGGTTGACCCAATTACATGAAGTAATTAAAGCTCGTACTGTTCAATTTTGCGGTGCGTTATGTGTATCAACGCGATAATTAAACTTTATTGTGTTCGTATAACAACGTGCCTTTATGAAAAAAACATTTCTGTGTACGCGTGCGCGTAAATGTTGTGTAATTTCTTCGTAAATTAAAGAAAAAAAAACAATATAATTATGACTCCGTGTTTGTTAAAATAAAACACTTGAGCGAAATCGCGCGAAATTATGTTTCTTGTGTAAATAATAAATCTGCACATAAATGTTGCAGACACGGCAATTATATCTCTAAACAAAACTCCATTCTCCTACAAATGCAATCAATGCGCGATAATAATGTAAAAATAATAATAACAATAACAGTAAGAATAACAATAGTAATAATAACAATAATAATAGTGCAACAACGTAAACTTGCGTACGTATAAACAAAAATCATATATACAAAAGGATTTATCGGAGCTCGCCAAGTCTTCTCCGTTCCTTCGCGAGGAACTTCGTCTCTCCCGGAACGAATATCGCAATTTAAAATTGCATATCGTATACACACACACAACTCGGTTTCCCGAAAGAAACGAGTCCGAGGAAGTATTAGCCAACGAAGAGAAGCCCAGCAGCTCGGGTTCAACTTCCTGCTCGCGGCAATTATCCAACGAGCGGTCTATTACGGAGACGAACGGCCGCGTAATGAATACGTTCGTCGTGACCGCTCGGGAAACAAGTATCTCCCTCCCTCCCTCCCTCCCCCTTCGGACGATAATATCGCGGACATATTCATCGCAAAGGCTCTCATTATGTTCGGCGGGAAATCGCGCCGCCGCCGCCGCCGCCGAGGCCGCGCCTCGGTAGTCGCCACCAGGAAGCAACGGCGTTACACCCCGCGAGCTAAACCGTCCCGCTGAACTGAAGCGGCAGCTGCAATCATCTCGCCGCTTAGGCACTTTCACTAGTGACCTACTGTTGCAACGACGTCCTGGCTCGTCGCTGACGAGCGGGTCCGCCTCCTCCTCCGTGTGTACGTGCAAGTACGCACCGCTGTGCGCCACGCCAGGGCCTATTCATGATTCCGTAGTGCACACGTGACTATTCGCGCGCGCGCGTGTGTGTATGTGCGTGCGCGTATAGATACGCGGATAGATATACGCCGCCGCGGCGAGAAGTGCGAGAAGAAGGGGAGGATAAGAGGGAACGCGACTATTACGTCCACCGAGAGGGAAATACAGTCCTGTTGTGGAGTGCTGTTTTTTGCGCGAGTTAAAGAAATTACATCGCGATGTACAAGTGGAACAAAAAATACGCGAAAGCTTTGTGCGTCTCGTAAGAGCACTGGAAAGAATAAAAGAAAAAAAAAACATTTGCGAGCGAATATATATATAATAGAATGATAATCTTGCACATTTGTGATCGGACATTAAAAGCCAGTGGCGCGACGAAATACTTCCTGCGGAACAGGAAGGCTTTTTTGTTTTCTATTTTTGCGTATTTTTCTTTACTCGCGAAAAAACGCGGTTAAATATAACAATTCGTGAAAACTACTTGCACGCGAAGATTTCCGATACGCCAAGCCAAAGAAAACGAAAAGAAAGAAGAGCGCACCCCGAAGAGGACGTAGAAGAACGAGCCGGCACGAGCTCCACGCTTCTTCTTTCGGCCGGCTCGACTTCCGCGTCACGAGAGTCATGATCCTCGTCGCGGCTGCCGGATCACGAATCGCGAACCGTCGCGGAACATCGATCCTCGACGCTCTAACAGAGCGAGAGACGGAACATCGGCGGCGGCGGCGGTTAGATCGGCGGACAGATACGAAGACGGGAAAAGAGAGCAAGAATCCGTCTAGGGACTCTCGCGAGTAGGAGAGGAAATCTCGCAAGAGGATAAGAGGGAGGATTTGTATTTCGCGCACACACACATACACACACACACACTCGATGTGATGTGTGTCGACACAGAAGGCGAGACTTCGTGACGCGATAGCTCCGACCGATAGAAACTGCAGATCGGTTAAGAGAGTACTGGATACCGACTATAGAAACCTGTAAATCGACGTTTTAGAAACGTAAATTTCTCTCATTTCTAATTTGTTGTTAACTGCATCACATGAAAAGTGCTTCTACAGAAGCAAATAAATATAAAAAAAAAAACTACATAGTGTTTTTGAAAAAATGGATATATAATGATCTTTTTTTCACTCACAAATATAGCATATGACAACCTATACTGTCGTCATCACACAAGTATCGCTTTTTATCGTCAACTACACATTCCAATCGTAATCTGGGTGTCTCATTAGATTCTTTTTTGTTGTACTTGTTGCGCTGTGAAAGTGTAAATACGCGTACACAAGCTTTTAGAAATAAGTCTGCCACACGTGAAAGAAATATTAATTATAATATTAATTATTAATTGAATATATGGTGAGGGGTTATAAAAAGAAACTGTATAAGAAAAAATTTATGCCGAATTTTGAGATTCCAAAGAAAGAGCTTAAACTCTTGGCACAATTTTTTTTTCTGTAGAAGCATTTTTGACTTGATGCAGTAAATACGAAACCAGAGAAAAATTAAAAACGTCGATTTATATATACAGAGTTCTATAGTCGATATCTAGCATCCTCTTAAGTATCGGTAAAAATAGCGAAGACAAAATCGAGCGGAAAACCGCATCTAAAATAAGATCTCACATGATTACACCGATCATTTTTTTATTCTATCGGACAAAAAGTTTTGCTATTAAATAAATAAATGGCTAGGAAGAAAAGTTTTTCTGAGCGTTCGAAGGTTTTGCTTAGTCAACAAAATGTTTTGTGGCAAAACAAAACGTTTGATAGACTTAGCGAACGACTTTTTTTTGCTGGCCGTATACAATAGCAAAACTTTTTTTCCGAGCATATTTAAAAGTTCGAGAACTTCAAGTTCTTTGATCCACTTGCATCCACAATTGCAATATTATCGCATCCCTGATTTTTCAACACACACACAACATTAGCAAATGACACATACATATATCTCGGATAGACTTGTTTTATTATTTTTTTCTAACTTTCGTCCTTATATCATGCGGCCCTGGGCCCAACCTCCTCCTCCTCCTCCTCCGTCGTGTACCTGACCATGCGAGCGCGGGTCTCGGCGAGACCATGATCGCACGCAATGTGCATAAATTACGTTCAACGAGCGTGCATACAACGAACGGGGTAACGGCGTATTCCGCGGCCAACGTTCCGGCGCAGCGGTGAAAGTTGCCCGAGGTCAACTTACGAGCGGGGCAACACAACAACGCGCGTAAGCCTCTACACGCGCGATTGTACACACGGCGTTCCGCAACGCATGTGCGTGCCCCTTTCCTTTCGCCGTGTGCGTGCGCACTTCTCTCTCGCTCAAGAAAGGTCGAACGAATTGTTTCGTTTTTTTGAATATATTATATTTAATAGTGTTTTTATATTAGATGGTTTTGTTTAGCGTCAACAAAATTTTATTTTATATCTATTTATATCGCGATAAAGAGCGTTAGTTTTACAACAAATTCGTTTATGTTGCGTCAAAATACACAAGCTGCGTAATTCGAACAAACATTGTAACGACCGATTAGCAACTATCGGATAAAGTACTTTGATATCGGACAAGGACTCAAAGCGCCTCGTTATCACGGTCGTTGGCGGCACCGTCTTCTTTTGTACTTATCAGCGAGTCAGCTGGCCGGGCAGCGGCCGAGGCTGCCATTGTCAATTCCCGCACTTGTTATCCGACAGGAAGGAAAGCGTGGTCGAGATTAAATTTCTCTCTCCCTCGCTTTTGCAAGGTTTAGGTTAATGCGCCACGAATCATTCAACAAACGTTGTCATCGTTGTATTTGCCACTTCGCGCAACTCAAAACTCGAACTTATTCGAATAATTAACTTCGCATTTTAACCGCGAGATGTGGGCCGCGCGCGATAATTATTTTTTGCGCATCGAACGTTTCAGCGTTAGGCTGGAAATTGTGTGAATTCTGCGGTATCGAAATTGTCCTAAAATTACGCGCCGAATTATCGAGCGGCGTCAAAAGAATCTCGAGGCGTCTTCGCGAAATCTCGATTATCCCGTTTCAGACGAAAGCGTATCGGGGCGTGTTTTTTAGGAGGAAAGTCCCTCTTCTCCCGTCCTTCTTCGGATCGAGACGACGACGTCGGCGCGCACGCGGGCGTTCGAAAGAAAACCATCCGTGACATCCGACACAGAACGAACGATGGCAACACGCGCGTTGCCATCGGTTCCTTTTTTAACCCGCGGCTGCTTTTTCTCGCCGGATTTGTTCGGCTTTTAATAACTCCCACGCGCGCGCGCGCGCGCGAGCGCGACCACATCCGTGGACGGCCGCGGCGGGTTTCGTACGTGACGCTGTGTAACCACCGCGCCGTGCACCAGTCAATGACCCTGGAGAAGGCTTTAATGCCGAACGACCGCGGCCGGTTACTGTACTTCGCGCCTCGCGAGTTTGTTCTTTCGTTCGCGCGAAAAAGGTCCCTAGCCGCCGACGGCGTCGCCGCGATGCATACAAAATGCATCTCTCTTCCAGCGAGAAGAAAGATCAGAGACAGTTTTACGTGTCGGGCGAGATCTGCTCTCTTTTACGAGAATCCTCCACAGTTTCGATAAGTGCATATATATGTATATAAAAAGCTTTCGTCATCGAGTTCTCTCTGAGAGAGAGAGAGAGAGAGAGAGAGAGAGAGCAGCGATGTACGTTAAAAAAATGTTACATGTGATATTTCGTCTGAGAATAAGATGAAATTTTATTTGCAAGACGTGCATAAGGAAATTCATATTTTGTCGATTTCTCTCTCGCAGAGGATCGCGTCGCGTTACATACACACACACACACACACACACACACGACTCGAAGGTCCAAAAGACCGCAAAATCGGAGGTCGCACGAAAGAGAGTCGTCTCTCCGCATATCCGAGAAAACTCTCGGACGCGTCTCTCGAAAAGTCCATCGCATTGTGTTCGAGCGCGCCGGAACCCATTCCGCGGAACAACTCACGCGAACGTCCCCCCGTAGAAATTTCCGCTTTCTCCCCGATCGGGGCCCGTCTTTACGGCTCTTTCGGCGGTGCGTCTCCAACACGTAAATTCTCTTACGTTCCATTCACTCGGCGCGTTCGCCTCCATTTCTCTTTCTCTCTCTTATTTACAAGCCTATCGGTCGTTTCTTCCCTCGCTCTCTCTCTCTCTCTCTCTCTCTTTCGCGTGTACCTCCTCTCCTCCTATCTAGACGGTCCACCCACACGCGCCGGAACGTCGCGCGCCCGTCGAAGCGTTCGTTCGCCGCGAGACACACGCGTAAATATACACGCGCCGGCCGTGGTTGCATTTCGATGTATTTTTACGCCCGAGTCATCGCTCCCACGGTGTATTTTTATCCGCCGCGAGTGATATGTAATGGGCCCTTCCCGCGATCGAGCGAGCACGGGAGGGGGGAGAGAGGCCACTGCCATCGTCGACAGGAAAAAAAGAAAAAGATCGGTCGATTCGAGAAACGTTGCTTTGCGGGAGATGCGATCTGGATGCGAGAGCGTTTCGCGAAGCGGGGCGCACACACTCGCGGAGCGCATCCTCTCGAGGGGTTTCAGAGAGATCAATCCTTCTTGGTTTCGTTAATACGAGCAGAGACGGCAAAATGTGCGCCGCGAACAATTGTTTAACACAGAGACAAAATGATAAAAAATAAGTAAATACAAATTGTTTGAAAAAAGAAATAAAAGAGTTTTACACAAAACAGTAATAGTTTAGTCAGCAGTGTAGCAACTATTTGATTAATTGAAACATTTGTGGCCGGTGATCATTAACTAAAGACCGCAAGGTTCTGCTATTTAAATCGATGTAAATATACACAAAAATACAAAAAAAATACCGCTTTATCATACTACACTTATATGTTTATTAAACAAATAAACGTAGATTTTAAAAGGACGTAGAATTACCGGATCTCGGCTACAGATTTTGAAATGACGTATAGGACCACGTTATCGGCCGCGAACGTGTTAACAATTTTTTTTCTATAGTTACAACAATTACATAATGATTCATTAATCTGATTTATGGAATTGTTATATTTATAGAATTATTTCGTCACACGCACACACACACATATTTTGATTTATTAGAGAAATAAATATTATTATATACGCTCGCAACCATATGCTCCAAAGCTAACACTCAATTTAGCTGGATAAGGGGATTATGAATACGGCGAGTTATGTAAGCACAGAGAAACGCGCTTCCTCCTCGTTCATCTCGCAGGAAATCCTTCGCGTGTGTACGAGGTACTTCCTTCGAGAATACATAACGATCCTTTCCGTTACCTCTATGCATGTTCGCGCGACGATGGTTACACGATGGTTGCGGAAAATGCCGTACGCTCGATTTGCGAGCTGTCAAACTTTCCTTTTGTACGAGCTCGGAATGTAACGTGCAAAACCAGTCTGATTATGTAAACTGTGTGCGCGAGCGAACATTTCGTTCGTTTTTCCCTTCCGTAAGAATCGCTGTATCACATTTTCGATAGCGCAAAGAATAAATCTATCTGACTCGAAGAAATATGAAAGAGAGAGAGAGAGAGAAAGCTAAGTGTTCGTAAGTTAATTATTTAACGTTTGATATCTCCTCGATACCGATCGCAAAGAAATAAAATTGCTCACTTATTTCGATTGAGTTTTTATAAAAACGAAAATATCAATATATCTATTATTTATCCGCGTTTAAAAATAATTGAGATAATTGCGACAGTAAACATCGAAAAAAACGTAACGTCTTTCCGAATCTATAATTACGCGAATCGCGTATGAAATAATAAGAAATGTGGCGTTTTATCAGTTTGCCCGAGATAACTTTTTGTAAAAGAGGAAAGTTTCTCGGTGTCGATGACCTGAGACGTTACATAAGACCGTGAAATGGTTGCAATTACAATCAGCAGTTGACATTTCATGGATTGAGATAACGTGTTCAACTATTGGAACGTCGTCGTCGCGATGACAACGTGGAAGACGAGCCAGTTTTGCAAAAATGTCCCGCTCCGCGATTATGGAAAATATCAAATAACTATATATACATATATATATATATATATATATATAT
>NW_018020650.1:669094-677298 GCF_002006095.1 Pseudomyrmex gracilis
TATATATATATATATATATATATATATATATATATATGTATATATATGCGATTGGTGTAAAAGCAATGAAATTTTACTTACTGCTTATTACTTGAATAAATTGCTAATGAAATCGGAATCTCACGACACGGTAATGACGACATTTTATACAAGAGAAATTGCATACAATTTAAATTAAAAAAAAAAAAAAAAAATGACGAAAGTGAGTTAATAAATTTATTTACGTATTAACCAATTTCTGATTGTCACGCGAATGAACCGAGATGCTAATAAGATATAAAAATATAATTATTATTACAAAACAATGCGCGCGTTCTCATACGGACGCATCTGTACTTACTTCTTCAGTCGTACAGCCGTGGCAAACATTTTTCGCAAACGGCAAAAGAGAACCGATTTCACATTGGATTGGAAAATCGCTAAAAGGCATCGGGCCAGCTCGCGCACGCGCGTCATTTCGGCGGAGGCATCATGACCAGAGAGAGGCATTTAACGAAGTTAACGGTATAACCGGACGCGAAAATTCGGAAGCGTCCATGCGAGCTTGATTAAAATTCGATATAACGCTGACGCATTAAATTCGGCGGTTTGCGCGAGCGAAACGAACGACGCGACGTTCCGAAGATTTGTCGCAACCGCCTTTTTTCACGCGCGCGCGCGCGCTGCCGTCGTCGCCGCGGCTAAATTAGTTTCGCGGGACTGTCGCATCATGAGAGAAGTGAGAAAAAGAATGAAAATGAAACGAGAAGGAACGAGTGGAAAAACGGCGAGCAAAATAATCGCACGCCCACGCGGAGCTCGGTACCTGTGATTCATTCCTCGAAAGACATTGACCATCAAGCAAGCGGAAAGCGCGAAAACGCTTGACTACGTCGATCGAAAATTTCGTGTTTTCGATGAGAGAGAACTCAATATCCGGTTTGATATCGTTAAAAAACGTATTTCCGCACACTGATCCTTACGACGACTCGACGTAAACTTCGTGTAATCAGACACTTCTCCGCAATTTTCGCAGTGATCTTTCGTCCTTGTTCTTTCTGTTCTCTCTTTTATAAATTCGGCGCAGTATCCGTCGGCGTATCACGATCTCCGCGGCATATCCTTCGATCGATCTGCAGTCCGACGGCGGTTCCTCGCTTTCTAACTCGCCGATAGATTCGCGGTCCCGCTGCGGCGGATGCGGGACGAGAGAGCAAACGAGAAAGAAAGACGGCGGAGAGGGTGGGAGACTATCGAAGGGGAAGGGCATCGGGTGCATCGTCCTCGGGGAGAAAGTCTGTTGCAGCGGCGTAATACGCGATCTAGCCCAACCTGACCCGAGACGGATGACAGCATTGCACCTAGACCCGAGAGATCGCCTAGAGATCGGGTTCTCGCTTCAAACCCGTACCGGCCGTTCGCGAGAAAACGATGTGATTACGAAACGCGCCGACAGGCCGTAAAGTGAAACGAGAGCCGGTCTCTCGTCGCGAATTTTTCGGCCTATAACGTATTCCACGATGATCGGTCGGCATCTCGCCGCGGGTCGGCTCGACGCGCCGCGCCGCCGCGCGTTTCATGGGAAAAGAAACGAGCGCTGCACAAAAGCGCAGCGCTACCACGTCGGTGGCAATGAACATTCCTCTGCGTCACTGCCTGTACGCGCGACGTCGACCATTCTCGCCGAGTTAACATGTTACGCGATAGATTCTCTTTTTCCTCGATTTTTTTTTTTTTTTTTTTTTCTAACGAGAAATATCCAGTTATCAGCCATCTAGTTATACAAGAACCGCGAATGAGAAACGCGGTTACTTTACGTAACTTGCCTAATTATTTGTTCGAAAATATGGACGATTAAAGAAGCGGTGAAAAAGAACGAGTACGCATCTCTCTCGCGAGATTCTCGATTTTTTTTTTTTTTTTTTTTTTTCTAACGAGAAATATCCAGTTATCAGCCATCTAGTTATACAAGAACCGCGAATGAGAAACGCGGTTACTTTACGTAACTTGCCTAATTATTTGTTCGAAAATATTCGAAAATGTTTTTGTTATTTAAAAATATCAATTTTTGCAAATCTATGCGACTTACAATAAAGTCAGCGAGAGCCAAGCGCTGGATGTATGTGCGAAATACATTTTTTTTTTTTTTTTTCATGTGTAAATTAATACACACGGTAATTCGCATTGGATTCAAAATCGAATCTATATCGGATGCTTAATTTGCACCTCGTGTAACGTAAACAACACACCCCTTTTATCTCCCTGTCGATTAAATTTAAAACAAAAACCGATTTGCGAAAAAGACACGCGGAAAAAAAAGGTTTCCACATAGCCCCGGAAAAATTTGCCAAGTTTTCAGAATATTTTGTTCCATCGACAAAACATTTTGCTGGCGGAACAAAAACTCTAACAGGCTCAGCAAATTTTTCTTGCTGGCCGGTGTAATGGCAAAATTGTTTTTTTTCCGCGCGCCTTATCGAACTATTTGAATACTGTTTTTTTTTTTTTTTTTTTTTTTTGCAAGATATTTACCGTGTTAATATCGTTTCTAATGCATGTAATTTTAAGATGCGATAATCGATGACGCTCGCAATGATAAATGGCCTCCGCACGCCGAGTGCGAACGTGCGAGTCGGTTTATCACGTGCTTCGCGTGCGGGAACAAAAAAAAAAAAAAACAAAAAAACAAAAAAAACAAAAAAACAAAGGAGCAGAAACGCGGGGACTTACAAGAGTCGCGTTTCTCTATCGCACCTGTAACCCAGTTAATTTTAATAGCTCGTAAAAGCCGGCTCGCGGTATTGTTCCGTTTCGAGATGCGGCGCGCCGATAAACGCCGCTGCCCCTCGACGGCCGCGTTTTCATATATTGTACGAACGTCGCGCGTATATATAAGCGCAGAATCGCCGGATCCGGCCAAGCCTCTGTGTCAATTGCGCGAATACGATAATATCCTAAAAACGCGCGAGCGGCGATCGATTGAAATCGCTGATAGATCCGGGAGGAGGGGGAGGAAGGGGGGGGGGGAGCGCAACAATCTCTCCGTTTGCACGCGTCATGACCGTTGTGAGTAATGTCACGGCCGATAAGAGGCCACGCCCTTCCGCACTAAGGATCATTAAGGATCACGCTGTGATTGGCGGCAGAGGCGAGAGAAGAAAATGGAGAAAGCTCGTGTGAACACTAGCCTCCGCACTCGTGCGGAGATCCACTTTCTTTAGAGTTTACGGCGGCGCGCGCGACGATTTCAAAAGGTTCAATTTATTTCATTTTGCGCGCGACTGAAAACTCTCTCGAAGAAACGGAAGACAAGTCGTCTTTTTTTTTCTTTGGTTTTTATTAATTGCAACTTTTAATTGAGAAACTTAATCGGTAACGAGAAGAGCGCGCCGCGCATTGCATTCTGCTGAGAACGACTCATTGAAATGTACACGAACGTTGCCCGCCTCTCGGGCAGCGAAAAACTAGAGCATTTTAATTTTTTTATCCGCTCGTAATCGCATCTTGCAAAAAAAAAAAAAAAAAACCAATTAACAGTCCGAAAGCGATTTTACGCGAACGTGTTTGCGTAACTCGCACGCATCTTCCCTCGGACTTTCCCCCCTAGGGTTAGGAGAATCGCAGACGGCGCCGCGTATCGCGCACGTGCTTAGCCAGCGAGCGGGATTCCCGCGATCGTTGCAACGAGATTGCACGATTCTTTTGTCGAGTGTTCGCGCGAGGTGAAGGGCAAATCGTTTTTGTGTGAGAAAATGCAGAATGAAATCCGCCATTAAAATGCGCGCGCACGCGTATCAAACGAACGCGGCGCAATCTTTGCTTCATATGTCGTTCCTTCCTTCAAGTTTTTTTCTTCCGGTTGTTGTTGTCTTATATGCAAATCCGCGGATGGAGGAAAGAACCTTTCGGTCTTCTGGAAACGTTTGTCCGCCAATCTCTTTTATCGAATGCCGGTCTTTCCGGTTGATACTCAAAGCGCATGAGTCGCACAAAGGAGAGAGAGAGCACGTGTGTCTTAAATTGTTAATGCCAACTTGCGCAAGATGGTAACAATATTAGTCCGTTTTCTCTTTTTTACTTTGAACGTCGACGAGTAGGTACGTCGAAATATTTTATAACGCGGTGGAACAATAGTTTCGCTTTCGTTATGTGCGCGCGCTTCGATGTTTATCGTCGACCGTTGAAGAGATCGAGGAGATCACCCCGTCCATCGGAATTGTGTTGTGATTGCGCTTCGCGGTATTACGTAATGGCGGAAATGTTAGGTAATCGCGAGAGACGCGCACAAAAAGCACAACTCATCCACGTCGTAAGTCGCCGCGCGAGCGAAAATACATCGCCTAGAAGAAATTATTATCGAGGTGTTATCGCGCGCGCGCGCGCGCGCCAAGTGAATAGTCGCGGACGATAAAAGAAGACTGTTCGAGCGGAGGCGGAGGCGGAGGAGGATCTCTAATGAACGACGCGGAAGAAATCTCTGGTCGATGCACCTTTGGTCGCTGACAGCAGCCGAGAGTTGTGATTTACGGCGCGCTTTCGGAGAAGATGCGCTGCCGGGATGATAGGTCGAAATTGGCGTTTAGAAAGTAAGAGTAGCTCGAGGGTATACTGGTCTCTTATTGGTCACGAACACGCGCGCGCGCGCGCGCGAGAGAGAGAGAGAGAGAGCGTTTTCACTTTTATTAAAGGCTATCGTGTGTCTCCTCCTGCGCGCGCAAAAACATTTACGGCGAGAAGTGACTGACATCTCCTACGCGATATTTTTCTCGTCGCGTGCAATGCGATGTTTCGGAGTTAATCGATGTAAATACAAAAAATTTCGTGAGAAGGAAATAATGAAAAATTGTCACACACGTGACACCGAACGACGAAACATCGAAACACCGAAAAACGAATTAAAAATCGAGAAATATTAATTATTATTCAAAAACGTTTGGGGAATTTTGTTTAGAGAGTCGCCTTGCAAATATTATTTGTCAGAGCAAAGTTGTTTGTTATTTTCGACAAAAAATATGGTCGTGTGTTATAGAAATATTCGCGCAAGTAGGTCTTGAAAAACATTTTGTCGAACATTTTGTTTATTAATTTACGTAAACGTATAACTGCATTTTTGGCGAAACGTTAAATTGTTCCACGAAGCTCGGGCTAATCACAAAGCGAGATTCCTTTATTTGCCTGTCGTATTATACTGTATACATCCCGTCTGCGCTTCGTCCATCGCTCAGCGAAGCGCACGGCAGTACTCCCGACCGCGCGTCAAGCGCTAGTGAGAGCAGTTGAGTTCTCGTCAGGCCGCGCGAGTCACTCGAAAGAGGTGAAAGTCCGTCAGACGCCATAACTGGTACCACCACCACCACCACCACCACCACCACCACCACCACCACCACCACCACCACTGTCATCGTCTCGTAGAGGAATCCGTTCCGAGCGGTGGGCCCGGGCCCCGGAATGACCCGGGGTCCGGTCCCCGCGGTAGCGCATCAGTCGAGACGAGAGCGGTGTGGTAACCTAGATGAGCCACGAGAACCCGCTAACTTATACTCACGGTACCGCTAGGTTCTAGCGGCTATTCCGAGCCCAGCGCACGGTGTGTAACGTCTAGACCGCCATGCCTGAGCCGCTTCCGGGGTTTCCCTTTCCGTCTCGTGACTCACGAAGGAAGGCGCGAGAGACGCGAACGCGCGCGCGCGCGCGCACGCGAGAGGAAGCGACCGTATCCGATTCGGACGCTTCTTCAAAGGAAGGCCGACGAGCGGAAGGACGTCTGAGATCGGGTCGACTTCGTTAACGATTTTACGTCCTTGATTAATTTAGAGTGCACGCACTTTGTGTAATTACTTACTTACACGTTATGAATATTTTTAGTTTTTTGTATTTATTTTTATCTTTTTTAAAATTAACTTGGTGGAATTTAAAGTAGAAGTTGAAGCGAAAAACACTTGTTTCTTTTACTTTTCTTTTTTTTTTTCCATAATTAATATGTATTACGATGTGATTCAATGCTGAAAGAAATGCTTCTTTTTATTGCATACGATCGCTTACTTTCCCTTTTTCTCCGGTTTCTCTCTCTCTTTCTCTCTTTCTCTTTCTCTTTCCGTCTCTGTAACTATATAAAAGCGAAAAAAGAAGCATTGAGATGTTATTGAAACTGGGAAAGTGAATGGCTTTTTCAAGCAGATCTAAGTTAATACTCCTCGGGGAGAGAAAAGGTCGCAAAGGGAATGGAAAAAGTTGAGGTCGTAAGTTAAATAAAGGAAAAAATTGTATGATGTGACACACGAGATCAATTAATTAACAAATTATTAATCGACATTATTGACGAAAATTATCTTCTTTTTAACAATTAATAATTAACTGAGAATCATCTCGGGCTCTGAAGTCTTTAAACTAATAAATCAATATATAATTGGTCGTAAAGAGCCGTTTGCTGGATGTTGTGCGGAAAATATGCATATATATATATATATATGTGTGTGTACACGTATATAAACGAATTCACGTTTTCACGTGAGTTTTTTGAATTGAAATTTCAATTCTTAAAATCATATAAGATGCCAAATTTGCATCACGTATATGAAGAACCCCGAATAACCACCTAACTAATTTTTAAAATAAACTAATTTTGAAAATATTGCGAAAAATCTTCTTTTTGTTTCAAGTGTATTTTTTGAAAATAAGTTTAAGTTTCAAAAATCACATTCTACGTCGTATAAATAAAATTAAAAACGTGCAATCAAATATTATTCTTTGCTCTCGTTCTAAATAAATTTATACATAATTTTTGCATAATTTTACTCTTTAATATGAATTTACTCTTGTTAATTCAGTCGATATTGCCGTTTCAACTTTGCCATTACCTATGTTCTCTGAAATACCTTTGGGAATCCAAATTACGTCGATTAAACGCGGGCACGAACTTGGTCCACGAGCTTGCAGCTACAACAAGCCTAGAAATAAGCCAATGCGCCCGAGATGTCTGGCGTGTCTCTGGCGCGGCGAGAATTTGCGTTTATATCCGGAAAAACGATTTGAAGATACTAATCGCCGGTAATTCTCCGCGATTATTATAATTTTTTTAATCGAACGAACACCGCGAGAAAGACACTGAACACTCGGCGAGTAAAAAAACGGCAATGAGCTTCTTGTGTTCAAATATCACACTCCGGCAATGCGACTAGCCTAGCGTAATTGCGTTTCCAATTTAACGCGTCGAGCGACATTTCGACACCGTTCAAATGGAATTTTAATTCAAGAGAGTCTATTAGAACATTAAAACAACAAGAAATCGTCGTCTATCTTTCGCGCTCAATCTTTGACGCGTGATCGCGAAAAACAACACGTGTCTTTCTTTCTTTCTCTCTCGCTTCTCTTCCACCTCCGAGTTCTTTTTTTTGTTTCTTCTCTTTTTCAAGCTTTTAGGACCTCCCGCGTGTAAAAACACTTTCGTCCAGCTTTTCGCCCCGCGGCGTTTACTTGCCGTGCATCGACTCCCTCTCTTCGCTCCCCCGCTGCATTGCCCGCAGGAATGCATGATAAAACCGTCGTTTCTATCCGTCTTCGAAGGAGGCTTTACACGACCTCACTCTCTTGTAATACAACGCTTAAGACCCTTTCCTTGGTGCACTGCGAGAGTGCGCGCGCGCGCGCGCGCGCGCGATAGCTCCTCGGGTGGCTTAGAAATAAAGGCGAGATTAGCGATTTACGATGCAAAACGACGTGCGCCGGGAGAGAAACGAGAACTATCGGGGCAGGAAATGGGGTTCTCGGCGAACATGAGGCGATTAAATGATTAAAGGAAATAGTAAAATCAATGGCAGCACGTAATGAAAATTATAGATACGTAGATACCAGAGAGAGAAAGAGAGAGAGAGAAAGACCCCCTCTGTCTATTTTTAAAATTAAACACAGAAATATTTAACGCAACCCATAAACGTCAATTACGTTACCGCGCCTTCGTGCCTGTCATTCTTTACTTTTTACCAATACATGCCCGTCGATCTCGCGCAACCCAGCTCCTTGTCCCAGCTCAATTCCGATTTCGCACTTTAACGATCGGCACCGTCACCGTCAAAGTATATATACAGGGTGTTTCAGAACTATGGGATCAAACTTCTAGGGGTTATTCAGTGCAACAGTAGAAAACATTTGAGTATAGGGACCCATGTCCGGAAAAGTGTCACTACCGCACTACGGCCCTAAGACGCGTTAAAATTTAGAAAGACGAT
>NW_018020650.1:677498-689998 GCF_002006095.1 Pseudomyrmex gracilis
TATATCGCGAATCGGACATAAGCGTTTTGTAACTGCAACCGCGGCGTAATAGTCAATACTATACGAATGCGTGCGACGTAAAACGACTTTCTCACGATTGGCAGTCGTCGATAACGAGCGCCGCAAATCGTCTATTATGATTCCGTTACCGTGATCGCGATAACGGCTAGACAATCAAGACCCCAACATGTACTTCCCTCCCTCCGGATTCTCTCTCTCTCTCTATCTCTGTCTCTCTCTCTCCCTTCTCGTATTGCGAATCACCGCTATAATCGGGAGACACGTTTTCGTATGTCTCCCGTGACGAATCGCTTAAACGATCCTCTTTACGAGAATCGATGGGGCATGAGCGGCTTAACCACGAGAGAATCGCAATCGGACGAATTTAGAGCGAGGCGTGCCACACAGGTGTGCCTGGGATTTAATCCCCCACCCGGGAAACTGATTCTAATCTCGCGCGAGCGCACGATTTCGCTTGACGGACCACATGAGAAAGCTCTTTGTTTTTTTTCGAATTTAAATGAAAAAGATTTCAGATTTTATATCAAGAACAATCTAAAAAGAAAAAATTTTGAAGTAATTTAGTCGATCAGAATCTATCAGAATCTCGAAATATGTTCCGATGTGATGCGGAAGCTCTCTCCTCCCGCGTATAATTCATTGAATTCGGTATTAGCGCACCTATTGTCACCGCGCGGCCACTCGCGCAATAAGATCCTTATTGTTTTGAGCTTGTGTGCACCGCGCGTCGCGGTGTCGCAATTTTCGCCTACATTTCATCCGATGCGGCTATTGTGTAAGGCCTTGCGCGTGTGTGTATATATCTCTTACCGTGCCACGTAAGCGGGAGGGGTATTTTCTGTCAACGCCGCACGCGTCGTCGCGGAGAATAAACTTCGCTTTTTTGAACCGCGATTTTACATGCGTAATCACCGCGCGCGCGCGCTCGAAAGCCATAAGTGCCGGACATATTTCGCTATTTATATTTCCTTCACGCCCACGCGTACGCCCACGCCACGGCCATTAAAGCTCTATCAATAGCCGTAGCCGGATAAAGGCGCAACGTTTTTTTCTTTTTTTTTTTCTCTCTCTCTCTCTCTCTCTCTTTTATCGCGCCTTTACAACGCACGAAAATCACCGAATGCATTAAAAGAATCATATAATAGGGAGCAATAAAATCAACGTCCAACTCCGCGATATTATGTAAACCGCGCGTTCCACGCAATAATTTGCACGATACGAGCGAGAGATATACGATATTCACATTGCTTCGTTTTATTATTTTTATTTTGTTTGTTTTTTTTTTTTATTTTTTTTTTTGATCTCCCGCGTCGTTGACATTTGTATCCGTCAAGTGTCGCGTTAATTGGCAACCCTGATCCGCGCGACCTTACACCGCCCCTCTCTCGCCGCCCACCTACAAGCTAGGCCTTCGATAAGATCCGCGCGCGCGACAAGTACATTCGGATTGCTGCACACACATATATACACACACACACACACATTCGCGACAAAATGACTCAAAGCAGCATCATTCGACACGACCGGAGCGACCGCCTTGCGACATTCCTCCCCGCGTGCGTTACGAAGCGGTATTTCAGCTCGTCACGAGTCATTTCCCCTCTTGGCATCCAGCGCGAACGGCTTCGCGGCGGTCGGCGCTCGATCCCGTGCGCGCTTCTCTTCGTCCGCGATAGACAGCGAGCGATTAAAAATAACGACCCCGGGAGAATTTATAACAGCGAATCGCGCGTAACATAAACGAGCGGATCTGTGCCCACACACGCCCGAACGGGAAGGACAACCGCGCCGGTTTCACTTTGGCAGAAGACAGATAAGGCGGAAAACGCGACGACGAGAGATAAGAGAATGTCCCCTCCCCCGATTTCGCCGCGAAAGCGAAAACGGATTCGTCTCGAATTTTCCGAATCGACAAATTATCGCAATCCCGGTTGTGGAAGCTGGGAACGAAAATCGGAAAATCACCCCGTGAGAGCCTCGGGAAATTGAAAACGATCGGCGCGACAGCGGGGGACAAAATAATAGGAGACACTTTTGAATTATTTTTCTCCGCGTTGAATGGAAAAAACATCGGTATCTTACGACGATAACGCAACATGTCTCGGTGTTATTTAATTGCTGACGCGCTTAAGTGCGCAAAACATCAAACGAGATGTGAAGCGTATGATCTCACTCAGCAAGTAATCGAAGTACTTTCGAACTGACGTAATCATCATCAGACGTGACACGTGGATAAATTTAAAACGCGATATGCAAATGATTGCAACAACAATAACGAAAAAAAAAATCATTAGACGCGATTGCTAGAAATACTTTAATCGCAGCCGGTCAACGACCCGCAAGAGAGACATCGGATTGACATCTTATCATAAATTAGCGATATAAGAAAAAAGAGAGAGAAAGAGAGTGAGAGAAAGAGGGGAAATGTTGTGTTGGCATATTTTTTAAGAGAGAGAACGCGCTGCTGAGAGAACGTACTTCAAAGAAAAAACAGAAAAATTACACAGCTGTCACGTCGTGATTGTGCGGGTGCAAAAGCTGTGTAATCGCGGCGTGGGTAGCTGCGCTGTCGAAAAAAAAATTGGAAAAGCAGCTAACCGGCCTGACTTCGCGAACTAAAGCCGGTAGATTGCGGCCGGGCGCGTTTGCGAACGCGGCGCGCAGAACAGCCGGTGCCGACGGCATTGCCTCCTGCTTGCCGGTTCTCCGTCTCTCTTTCTCGATCTCTCCTCTGTCTCTCTCTCTCTTCCCTTCTCTCTCTCTCTCTCTCTTTCTCTCGAGTGCGGGGGTGACGACGTCGAAGAGAGGTTGAAGGGGAAGCGCGATCGGGGTAGGGTGGAAGACGGCTGGAGGGATGGCAACGGCGCTGCCGCCGCGTCGCCGTGGTGGGGGTGTTCGCTCTCTCCTCTTCTCGCGGTAGGGGGCGAGCGGGGTTTCGCGGGGAGGAGGAGAATACCGGGCGTTCGGTGGCAGTAACGGCTTGGTCGGTGTCATTGCCTCGATGCTCGGGGCGGCCAGTGACTCCATCACTGACCTAGTGCCGAGCGCGAGCGAGCGTCGACGACGGCGCCCGAGCGCGAGGCCGTCGACCTCGGTCGGCCTCCACCGCGACACACACATCGGAGCGGAGTAGCTGCTCGTTGTACACACCGCGCGCGCGTTTCTCGTCTCTCTGTACGTTCTCGTTCTATCTCTCTCTTTCTCTCTTCTCTCTCTTCTCTTTTCTCCCGTGTACTCGTCTCCCGCTTGATATCTTTCTCTCCCTCGCGCTCGCTTCGTTGTGGCTCTCCTCGCGCTTCGTGCCCTCTTCTGCCGTTTCGCCGTCTCTCGTGGCGTCTCCATGTTTCCCGGCCTGTGTCTCGGCCGCATACAGTATGCATGTTCTCCTCCTTGACCGAAGACGCGGCCGACCTCTCGGTAATCACGGGGGTTTCCGCGAGGGCTTCTCTCGAGCCGACGTCGAGAAAAACGTCGATCGCCGAACGACAAGAGAAAGAGACAGAAAAAGACGGCAAGAGAAGAAGAGGTGCCTTAAATCGAAAGGAGGGGGAGGGAGGGAGAGAAAGAAGAGAGAAAGGAGAGTGTGCCGCGCCTCTCACTCTCCGCGCACTTTTCCTGTTCGCTCCGTTGAAAGCCCTCGCGTGAGATCGGGGAAGAACGGTCGCTTTCTTCGTCACGAAAGTGGGATCGTTATTATATACCGCGCTCCCCGATGTTCCTGATCCCTCATCGTCAACAACGTCCCGGCTCTTTCCTCGCCTTTGACCTGTTCCGTACGGTATAACGCGCGCGACGCGCGGCCAACTCATTTTTCATTCGCTCCCGCATTGCCTTACATTCGATTTCTGGGTTAAGCAGCGGACAGGTGACTCTTTCCCCGCGGAGTGGCGAGCCGCTCGCGTGCTTTAATCGACGCCTCGCGTCGCCGGCAATGCGTTAATTGCGACGGAATTGCTTTCTTCCGTGGGCGCGCGCGCGCGCTCTTGTGTAATCATGGCGGTTTAATCGGCCGAGCCTTTAATTAACGCGTCAATCAGAAAGCCGACAGTCCGGGGAAGAGATTCTTCTGTTCTTGCCGACGGCGCTGCTGCTTAAGGTGACGAACCCCGTGGGTTTCCTCTTCCTCTTCTCGCGACGTTTGTGATTTCGCGAACGACGTCGTGTTTGAAGTCAATTTTTTTGTTTTTTTTTTTTTTAGTATTCGCGAGAGAAACGCCTAATACCGGGGGAGAAAAATTTGACTGCCAGTATCTGCGGAGAAACACACATTGTCGCGCACGCGTTTGTATTTGGAAGAAACACACGTAAAGAATTAACGACAAAATTTTGAATCCGCTTGAAAGTTTAACAACTAGCAGATCGTTAATCCGAATTTTTTTTCGTGAATATAAATAATTTATGCAACGTAAAACCAGCAAAAAAATATGAATCTCCGGATTGATAAATTAACAATGCATTTGCGATTTTCAAAGATTGTTTTTTTTTTTTTTTTGTTTTGACAATCGCGACAAACAAATGTCCGCGCTTACGTAAGAGAGATGACAGAGCAACAAGATTGCCACGTTGTGACCAAAAATGAAATTAGACTGAAAAATGCATATCGGTATGACAAAGTGAAAGTTACACGGCGCGTTAAAAGTCAATACGAGCTGTGTCGGATGTAAAATATATTTTTGAACGTTTAAAAATTAATAACACGTGGAAATTCGACTTCAGACTTCAATTCGAACATTTATTTCAGATGCTAATTTTTGTATCTCCAATATGTAAATCACTCATTCCGCTTCGCGAAGAAAATTGACACGCGTGTCACGTTCGGTAACTTTAAGAGAAAAATGAAGCTGAACTTGTGATGTTTCCCGAACGACTCCGACTGATTCGAAAAAGATGAAACGTAAACGCGCAAAGCTTAATTTTAAAAAGTATAAACGAAAGAGACATATCTAATGAGTAAAAAGTACGAGAACGAGTTCGAGGCGACACGAGCTTCGAACTGTGTAAATCGCTTTTAATATTTACGTCGCGCGTGAAGTATTCCGATAAGTTTTATTTTTAAACGCCGATTAATCAAATCGTCGACGCGAAGTCTTCTTTTTATCATAAACGCGCGATCACGAATAAAATCGTTCCCGAAATTCCTCTCCTGAATTTCGTCTCTCGCGAAGTAGAACAAACAAATATCATATATTTGCTCTATAGAAATTCGTTAATTGCGATGTGCAGAATTGTCGGATCTAATTTGCAATTTTTTCACGAAACGATTTTAATGGTACATCCTGTTGTTTGATTTTTTTTGTCTCGCGATGACAGTCGTGATTTGATAAAATTTCGCATACTTCAATAAGTGTGGAAACTGCCGCGAAATGCTGAAATTGACACATCCTGCCCGCTTATCAACAATTGACATGTGTTTTGGTGTTGTTCCACCTCGAAAATCGTCGCGCACTCGTCGCTTTCCCCCTCCCTTCCCCCCGAAACTACGCGACTACGTAGTTTGCGCTTGTACGAATTATTATTCTCCTCTTTTAAAATCGTATTTCGCGAATTTGGCAGCTCTCTTTCGCGCAAATCAATAAACGGCGAAGGCGCGTAACCCCGATGCATAGATGATGCTTTCGAGATTTATGAAAGCTCTCCTCTCCCTCACCCGCTCATCCTTTGACGTGAATTTAGTTCCATGCCAAAGGACCAATTGGCAACGCGCGGAATGCAAATGCGTCCCACATTCTTTTTTACAACGTGGGTCAGGAGTCCGTTGACTTTTAGCGACAATTCATATAGCGCACACAAGTCCAAATTCAATCCCTTCCCACCCCTCATTTTGTCCGTTCGTAATATCTCGTACGCTTTTACGTACTTATGTATAATCGAACAAATATTTACGTATCGGCAACATCGATTCTGATTAGACGAACTCGGACACCGCGGTAGTTAACTAGAGACAAGCGACTTATCTTATTTTTTAATTGTATCTCAGCATTAAATATTTCAGTGTACAAACAAAGTTCACACCACTGTTATTCTCATTATCTTATTTTTCAACTTAATGTGTGAGAAAAAAAATATAATAAATATAATAATATTAACGGAATATTAAATAAAGAAATTTTAAAACAGAAAATATTAATAAAGTAATAATAAAATTACTGAATTAATAACAAACAGAAGATATTAAATGATAAATGATAAAAAGAAAACATTTTAAGTAAAGAGGTGTCAAATAAAAAGCCCGGAATTGAAATTCAAACAAAATCGAACCGAGTCAACAATCTCAATATTTTTTTTTTCTCTTTCTCGCAACAGGTTTGTCGCAAAATTTCGTCCGGAGAAAATTAGGCGATCGTTCTCGGTTTTCCGGAGATGCAGCCACGCGTATTATTGAATTTCGCAAACACCCCCCCCCTCCCTCTCCTCTCAACGCTTTTACGTAATTATTACTTCTCGTTAATGATTTTAATATTTGAGAAGAGAGCTCCCCCCGTGTATTTATACATCAGTAAATTTGTTTAAATCTTGTTTGAGTTGTCACACCCGCAAATCCCGCTTCGCGAGACGTCAAAGGGAATGTAAGCACGCGATGCAACGCCGCCGCATGCAGCAGGATCGGGCTCTCTCTCTCTCTCTCCCGGCCCTAACCTACCCCATTCGTTAAGCTGACCTGTGCACGATTCCCGCGCGCAGATCGATTCGCTTCGAGCATGGATTAACCTATATACACCTCGGCATTCGCGCGTAGTAGTCGCATACGTCGGCCGATCATCGGTACAAAATTAACCTGTATCTCCGCCCCCGTCGTATCCCCTTTCTCGGGCTCCCTCCGACGCAACTTCACCCTTTCTCCGCCCCTTATCCTGATTATATATCGTACAACGCTCCTCTCTCAATGTGACTGCGGTTCATTGTTCTCGCTCGTGTTGCGTATACCGTACGCACAATCAAACGATATGATCTCGTATATACCTATAGCCTCTCGAAAAACGGATTTCTCGACGTCTGTCCGCGAACGAGACGATCAATGCGTGTTGACTTAAAGCGATCTTGTTCTTGAATTTTTAACGCGATTCGATTTACAATGTTTGTTTGATTAATTTGATTCCAATCCGATCACGTTCCCGCAAACGCTTCGGCATTTAACTTTTCTCTCTTTTTTTTTTTTATTTTTTATTTTCGGGTAAAATAACGCGAAGGTTAGGTAAATTTGTATCGATTTCTCGTGCGGCGTGCCGGCGTGCGAACTCTCGTAATCTGCCGCTGTTACACGAGCAGCGAGGACGAGATCGGGCCCGGCGATACGCGCGCGGAAGCGCGTCAAACGCCGGGAAAGCGATTTCCGCGACACCCTCTCCGCGAGCCTCCAACAATCCCGCGGTGACGGAGCGGCAAATTCTCGCTTTCACGGCGTGGGAAAACGCTTCCACGTGTGTCATCATGCCCCGCCCGGCGGTGGTCCTCTGAAAACAAATAGACTCGAAGGACGTCGAAGAAGCGAAATTTGATCTCGGCAGCGGAAACGAAAGTTTCGTTTTTTTTTTTTTTTAATTTCAGATTTTCTATTTCTTTTGTTTCCCCACGTTGATGTTCCTCCTTCGAGCTCGCGTTGATCGCAAAACGAGATTGCGATGACACCGAAGTGAGAGAATCGCTTCTCGGTGCGAAAATCGTCCGCGGAGATCTTTCACGGGGGGGTCGACGATCGCTCCCGATCGTAGCGCGACGACGTTACATGCGTGTTTGTCCCATCCGACTACACACAATCTGGGACCGTTAGATGGGTTGTTTGGGTGGTATCGTTCGCCGAACGACTTCACCTGCGACGATAATCGCGACGATTTTTGGAACATCGAAACGAGCGCGCGTCACAACGCGGCCAAATCGCGAACCGAATCAAAACTCTCATGCCGTGTCCGCGCGCGCAATGTGCGGTGTGTAATCTGAATTCACGGCAACTAATTTATATGTAAATTACGCCGTATTAGCGGCGCGATATAACGCAGTTCCGGTGATAAAACACCAGTACGGGGGATAAACCCTGAGAGTCGTACTTGACGTTATTTATAAACTTATTACGCACTGCGCGAAACTGTGTTAAAAACTCACGAACACGTACGATCTCACAATTGTGAGACCTATGTGACAAAGTTACATATTTCCTTTAGTGTTTTGGTTTTTTTTTTATCGCGTATCATAACAATTCTTTTTCCTGAATTTAACTGATCGTATCTAAGATGATTTCGAAGTAAGTGATAACACGCAGACTTGTGATAGGTTGCTTTATTTATATAGCGCTCTGGGACAACCTCCCCAAGCGTATCAAATGACAAGAAATGTAAATTAAACAAAATAACAAAAAAAAAAATGATTAAACAAAAAATGTATAATGTGTGAGTATTTAAATACATTAATAAGAAAATAAAATTAAAAAATAAAAATAAACAATAAAGAAGAAGAAAAAAATGTGTGTAGCAAAACGAAACAAATAATAAATGAAATAGACAAAAGAGAAGAAAATGGAAATAAATGACGGAATGACGTAATCGTGATTTCGTAAGAAGATAACGTAATGTAAAGGTAATAAAAAGAATTGTCAAGGCGACATCGTGTGAAATTACTATTGACTCGGTCTAGAAGTGATAAAACGCAATCTTAGAAGAGACACAAATCTTAGAGGCCAAATATTTTTCTTAGACATTCCCGTGAGACCGGAGGGACCGAAACAACAACCATCGGAAATCTCGTTCAAACAATTATTGACTGTGCAACTTACATTTTTGGTTCGTCGATGATAGTCCATCAACGTAAGCGCCAGCTGGTAGCTCTTTCCGCTCTTTTCCAAGTTTTCCCCAGTCGCGAAAGTCTGGTTCTCGGACACCCCCCTCGGGCGAATTCGACGGTTTCAGCTGCTACCACCGCCGTATCATCGTTTCCACCCGATCCCTAATCCGATCTGACGCTTCACCACCAACGTGTAGATCACAATTGCAACGGGACGATCGATCACTTCCGCGAAAAGATTTCCGCGCGATCCAAGATTCACTTTCACTCGCGCTCTTCTCTCTCCCCTTTCGCGCGCGACGGCTTCTCTTCGAGCGCGGGATATTCGCGGCGGGAAGAAGAAGACGCGATCTGAGAAAGTCGACGCGCGCCGAAATGAAAGAAGAGCCGATCGGTGAAGAGATTCGGCGCACTTGGCCGAAGTTAAGAGCGAGAGAGAAGAGAATTAAAAAACAAAAAAAAAAAAAAAACAAAAAACAAAAAACGCCGAGGGTGTACGGAGATATCACACAAGTCAACACAGTTTCACTTTTCAAATTCCTCGAAGTAAATTACTCCGAAACCGAAGACGAGGCAGGCCACTCGCTTCTATTCCCCCCTCGGCACCACGGCGCCGAGCAGGTGGTGGGTCGTCGTTACGAGGCTTACCGTTATCTTGACGTAACTGGCAGCGCCGTTCTTCGGCGTGGTGCTGCTTCTTCCACGAAAAAAACAGGACTTTCCAGCGCGGGTAAAATCGGCTGTTCTCAGATCTTCCTCAGGACGCCTAGAGAGAGACGCCTGATTTTCCAGATTTTCCGCGTGGGTTACACGGCACAGGTGGCAGTGCGTTAGATCGATGATCGTCGAAAAGTTCGCGGGTCCTCTTTCCGGGTCGGGACCGGCCAAGGTCGGCGATCGCTTCCCGCCAGTTGGCGCCGGAGTCTCTCTCTCTTCTTCGCGCGGGGGGAGAGGCCCTCGTTTCCCCCCGATTGTTTCAAAAAAAACGTTCTCACAAAACGCGGCGGATTCGGCGCTGCGAATCGACGGCGGACATGACGCCGCCTCGCACTAAACTAACTTCCCTTCCCGCCTTTGTGTCTCATGTTCCGCGGCAGTGCGGTTAACACTCACAAATACGCTCGGAGTTCGCGCGCGCGTGTATGTGTGTGTGTTTGTGTGTGTGTGTATGTGTGTTAGTCCTCAGCAAGGGCGCTCCCGCAGTTTCCCGTTGCCGCGGCGGCCACGAGAGAACTCGGCGAGTCCCGTCTCCACGAGCAAGTTCTGGGGGCTCGCTCTTCGTGGTTGTCACTGTTCATCTCGCAGTCCCCGATAGCGAAACGCTATCGGCAACTTCGGTTACGTACGGGCGCGTTTTCCCGACGGAGCTCGGCGGTCCTTGGCAAATCCTCCTCGCTGAATCCGCTAAACGTGAGGAAAACAATTCGTGGCACATGATCCTCGTTATCTCGGGATCTGCTCGGATCGCAAATCGCAAAATTTTGCCGAGACAAGCGTCGCCGTTCCTAGCGTTTTCCTGCGCAAAGCGAGCGCCTGTAAACGCAGAGGCAAACGCGGTTCAAGATTTGGATGACAATCGCGGGACGAATAACGCGAATCCGCGAAAGAGACGTAAAAGATCGAGGATGTAAAGATCAGGGCCAATTATCTCCGATTTCGATCGAGAGAGACAATCTCTCGTGCGCGCCCATATGAAAACATTTCGTCATTTCGTTATCTCGTCGACGGATGACGTCACACGTTGTCGCGCGACGACGGCACGTCAACTTTTTTAATCTCTCTCTTTCTCTCTCGTTGAGAAATCATGAAATTTGGTGAACTCTATCTAGTTGCTAGGGAGAGATAAGAGTGTGAATGAACTCGGACTAGTGTGTGTGTGTGTGTGTAAAAATTTTATTATGTATCGCGAGTTAAATGTGTAATTCCGCCGCTGACGGCGACGTGAGTATAAAAGTCGCTGAAACGACGGAAACACGCGGACAAGTCGTATAAACGCTCAAATATCGAATATTTAGATTGGGCCGGATCAAAGCGCGAAACGCCGCGCGATCCTCTCAAAGTGGAGAGATATAATCAGACCCAGCTGATTAAACTCCACGAGACGCTTCTCTCTGCGGCAATCCTAATTACTCCCTACTTGGGATTCCGCAAATTAGCATTTCGCGGCGTGCGTTGCGTGCGGCAAGACGCATCGACCGATTTGTCTTTCAATTCTTTGGCCGTTTTGTTTTTTTGTGTTTTTTTTGTTTTTTGCAAATTTTAGCGTATTTACATGTCGGATTGTGCGAATTCGAACGGTACGTTAAAAAGAAAACGTATGTTCGCGTCAATAAATACGTGATGGCAAAACATTTTCGGCAAACCTCGAAGCGGAGATTTGTGCATCGCGTGGCGTTGAGATTCGGCGACGAAAGTATGTATACCGACCACCGCGTCTTCGCGTGTCTCTTGCCGGATTGCGAAACACGAAGCGAAATCTCATTTCTTTCTTTGTCGGGATGTGATTTCCGACGCTAAATCGCTAATATTGCGGTCGCGCGCGCGCAAAACGGTCGCACGCGAAATCGCCGCGGCGCGGCAGACGAACAGTCTCGCCTATTTTGAACGGCGCGAAAATAGTCTATGCGCCTAGCCGCGACGCACGCAGTCGCCGTGCAACGTTGCACGCGCGTCACCTGGACGCGTATTATTTACGTTCTCTTTAACGCGCAATCGAATCAAACAAAAAACCCGCGTGCAAGTCTTACGACAGAATTATAAGTTTGTTAAACGCGATTCCGGCGCACAATCGGGAAGAGATCTAGGAAATTGCGGACGGTCGTGAAAACCGCGAGCTCTGCTAGTTTCCGGAATGTGTATCGAGGTGCGATATCGAGAAACAAAATCCAATTTATAGACGCGCGTGTGTTATTTCGTCGAAAAATTTATCACGCTATTATTCAAATTTATAATAAAATTTAAAAAATTACAATTAAAAATTTAAAACTTGAAAATTAAAAAATTTAATTAAAATGTATATTTATATACGCGGTAATAATAGAACACGCGTATTCTATTCTAAATCTATTTTCTGCAAAATTGTAATTGCAACGTACCAATTGGAGCTTGATCGCAAAGCTGTTAAAAAAAAAAAAAAAGAAAAAGAAAAAGCACAATATTCCAAGAAATGTAAAATTCTTTTCGACGAGAAAAAAACAAAGAGCAACGTCCGAAAATCCACGCGAATTCCGCGCGATCGTCTTCCGAGCTGTCGTCTATTTTCATTGACACGTTGTTACACGAAGAAAAACGCCGAGCGTAACGCAGCGCGCGTTTTATTTATAACCGCGGCCGGTCGCCGCGTCGGTGACACACGCGTGTCGAATATTACGCACGCGTGACCGTGTGTGTCCTGTCGCGCGTGTCTGTCGCTCAAACAACTCATTGAAAAGGTGCGCGCGCGATGCTCGCTCGCGCGCAACTCGAAACGGTGTGGCGAAACGATTGTTTCTCCTCTCTCCTATCTTATCGCGGCTGTGATTAAACTCGACGATTCTATCGAGTCCGCGAGCGAAGCGGGTTCACGTTTTAATTATGTTGCAAAAAATTCCGCACGCACACGTGTCGTCGGGCGGTAGTAAGTCAATTATAACGTACGGGTTGTACGCGCGCGCGCGCGCGCGCGAAACAATTCCGCGTCTAGTCGTTGCTGTAATCTCAAAAAAAAA
>NW_018020650.1:694998-713910 GCF_002006095.1 Pseudomyrmex gracilis
TTCTGCTCCCCGACGCGTTTCGCTCTCGCTCGCGCCAACGCGATCGCGACGCCGAAGAAGGGGGGGAGAGGAACACACACCGCTCTGGAGGCGCGCACGCCGCCGGGTTCACTGGAACAGTGTACCCTCCGAGCGGTGCAACGCTCTCTCTCCTCTCTTCCTGATTCCGCTTCGCGGCGAGGCTTCCCCCGCGCAGGAAGGCGAGGGGGAGGAACGCGCTGAGAGCGCGGAGGGTCAGTGATGATGACCAATTCCGGCGATAACGGGGGTGCGATCCAGGGTCAAATTCAACGCTCTCTTCTGGACCAGGGGGGGAGGGGAGGAGGGGACAGGGGAGTGGTTGAAACTCGGTCTTACGTCGGAATTTGATCTTGGAACGGGGCCGCGCTGCCTCGGCATCGCGCCACGACGGCAATCCGACTTGCAGAAGGGTTAACCAACGTATTCGGGAGTTAGTTCTGTTAGATTTTCTTGCTCGGTTGTTCGGTTTGTTGTTGGCGTAGCGAAGATTAATTGTAAACGTGGAAGCACACATAAAGTAGGCGAAAATTCTCGATACGCTCAGAACAACCTGAATCTCTCGGGCAACCGAGAAAAGTTGAACGCGAAACTGGAAACTGTTTTATTCGCATTTTTCCAGTTTCGCGAAATATTTGCATCTCGTCCGTTCCTGCGATTAATGAAGATGTCACGTCAACGCACACGTGAAGTATACGTATTTTTCTCTTTATTTCTCGACTTCTACTACGTGTAACGGAGTAGAAATATTTATATAATGAATAATGATTGTAACGACGAAGACCACTTTCGGTGGCTTGTCACGTTTGTCACCGTAAATTACTGTCGTAAAAGATATTCTTCACGGAGTCGTAATTTTCATTGTCATCTCTCCTTGAGAGAGATCAGCGCGATAATATTCTTATCACAGCAATCAGATTCGCCCACTTTTTTTTTTTTTTTACCTTTACGCCACGAAATGCTATTGTTTGGACAATGCGATTGTCTTATCGCGACCAAATCGAAGATTGACGATCAGATTTCTTATATATGTAGATTACAAATGCGCGCGATTATATGCGCGCGATATTGTCCTAAAACACGTGTAAAGAACATTCTAACATTCTTTGGTTAATTAATTTTTTAAATATATAACTTGATATTTTTAATACAATTGAGTAATCTTGAAAAAAAAAAATAACGAAAATTAATTGTAATGTTAAAACAATATCTAGCTAAAAGTACTTTTGATGCTTATCTTTTGCGTTAGGTTTTATTTAAAAAAAGTTTTGAATAAAAAGAATTTTTTGTCACGAAGGAAAAATATCAAAAAAAGTTTCTACAGCATTTCGCAGCAAACTGATGCCCCCTTGCGATATTTATTCAAATCGTCAATAAACACACGCGCGAATACGCGCGAAATCGTGAAGAGTAATTAATCATTAAATCCAGCTGACGGTGATTAAATATATTTCCTTTCAGAGGCTTTCTCTCTCGATCGAGAGTTGTTCAAGGTCGAACGAATTGACGTCGTCTTCGCGCGTTTTCCGTGGAATATGATTCACATTTAGCGACTTATCGATTGGGAACGCTCATTACATAAACGCGAGTAATAACAGTCGCGATTTTTCGATCCATCAAGTGTGTTGCCGCGCAAAACAAAAAAAAACGATTTCCTTCAGTAATTAAAGCTTTTTTTCTTTTTGTTTTATTTATTAAGTAAAGATTGAGATTACAACATGTCGAAGATTGAAAATCTCTCTCTCTCCCTCTCTCTCTCTCTCTCTCTTTCTCTCTCTCTCTCTCTCTATTGCTCTTTATTTTACTGCAATATGTATAAAATACTTTTCGATACATGTGTATGTAGCGGCACACCTGCACGAAGTTCAATTGCGAGAGAATTCGTGGAAATCCGATATCGTGTTTCCACTCAGAAGCTCCAAATATTAACCCTTTGCACTTGTGTCTCAGTTCTCTCTGTCAATACGGGGAGAGAGCGCGCGCGGGAAATATTGATACATTTCATGTGAAAATATCGAATTTTGTCGAATGCGTGAGCGCGCAGAATTACTTTATCAATCTGACGCACCGCGTCCGGTGTTTGCTTGCGCGAGCGTGGTGATTTCTCTCTCTCTCTCTCTCTCTCTCTCTCTCTCTCTCTCTCTCTCTCTCTCTTCCTCTCTAATTCCGCGCGTAATGCGTGGTTAAATGTAAAATGTATTCGTGCGCGCGATGCGTGTGCGGTGCATTGAAAATTGATGTATAAAAAAGAAATAAAAAAATTTTCTATCAAAGAGTGGTGTTACACAATACAACCGCGCGTACGTCTGCAGGGGACGGCGGCGCCGATCAAAAATCACTCGCGCGGTAACAGTACACGCCGCGCGTCAGCGGGCTCGTCCCCGTTTGGGGGAACTCCACACATTGGCTGAAGTTTAAGGTCAGCGCGTATATTCGGTCTCTCTGACAGAGTGCCGGAGCACTCTTATCGACGTCCGTTTCTTAACGATTACGTGCGTGTGCCGTGCGTAGCCCGTGCTTTCTGCCCACCCACGAGCGACACAGAGAGCGAAAAGGAGATTGACAATGCGGAGAGAAAGAGAACGAGAGATCGAAAAAGAAAAGACAGCGGGGAAGAGAGAGAAAGTGAGAGAGAAAACGATTCGTTCTCTCTCTCTGTTTCATACTCGAGAGGGAGAGAAAGAGAGAAAGAGAAAGAGAAAGAGAAACATTCGCGCGATCAGAAAAGCGTAGCGAGCGCTTGAACGCCTCGCACCAGTCCTTCATAGGACATTGACTTTGAGATATCGCCAACGACGACTATGGCCGCGACGACGCTATCTCATTTCGGCTTATCGCACTTGTTTCGCTGTACCTTATCTCCCCGCGCAATGTCTCCTTAAGTCACCGCTCGCTCGCTCGCTCCCGTTTCGCTTACATACGACTGGTAAAATTGTCGCCAGGCTCTCACACACAGTGCGCGCACCAGATTCGATCTATTGATTGGCGAAATCAAATTTAATTAACGTCGTCGTCAAGCGAACGATTTCTTTGTTAGAAGAAGATTCCCGCGGTCCTCGTGGCTTTTTATCGCCACGATATGAGATCTTTCACGCGATTTGCGTTACGTTTTCTTGCCTTTCTCTCTCTCTCTCTTTCTCTTTCAACAACGATTGTATAAATTTTAATAATAAATATCGATTATAAATTCCAATAATAACGACTGTAAATTTTAATGATAAACAACGAGTTCAGAGTCACAAGAGTGTTTTTTTGATAGTCAAGACAAATCTACGAATATGCTGTTTCCGAGAGAAAAAAAAATAATTCCCCGGAAACTTGTATCCAAGAACTATTGCTTTTTGTAGCGTTCTTCCGTCATAAAAATACTCTGGAAAAAGCCTTGACACTAATTTTAACGGAGAATGGCACGCTCGTATACAAATGCAAAAAGAAATTATATACGCACTTGTCTTAACGCGAGAAATAATAATGCTCGTCGACTCGCAACATCATCGAGCGAGATATCGCCGTGACATTAAAAAAAATGTAAGAATGCGTCGCCGAGTGACGAAACTAAAATCGCGATCTCGAACAATTTATCACTCTTAGATCTTAGAGAGGAAGAGAGAAAGAACAAGGCCGCGAGTGTCAACGCGGATGTGATAATTTTTTTTCTTCGTGTAAATTCGCACGGGGGGATTTTAATTTTCCAGAATAAAACCTTCGCGCGAGTATTTGTCGAAGGTAACTTACGGACGAAGTTAATTTATGTTATGTATGTAATAATTGTTGTGATTTTTGGAGACTTCGAACAATCGTGTTTGTATGTAATCCCAGTTGCGTTTTTAACAATGCACAGAGACTGTATCGAGGACGAATGTTCTATCGCCGTTAGATTTGCAAAAACAAGCCGAGAACTGTGTGTGTGTGTGTGTATACAGGTGACCGCGATGTGAAGTAGCAATTTGCATAATTGCAAGGGCGAGTAGTTATTTTATCTACGAGAGTCGAGGGTATACACTAATTACGAGATAGTTATGACGCAGTTCGATTTTTAGCCGGCGGAAACAGTACTTGCGTAAGATGATATTGCGTTGTTTCTGAAGAACTTGTATAGGCGACGGCGCGGCTCATCGCGCCATGGATGTTGTCTTATAAACTCGCGGTGGAACAGATCGCACTGTGCGCTAACGAGCACAGTGTCACGTATATCTTAAGAGAAATTATAAATGTAACACAAATTGTGAATTTAATCGTGCAAAGATGAAATTGTCTGTTTACGTGTCACAGATGTCACAATTATATTCACTTTATTTATTTATTTTTCAAATTTGGTTATTTTTCTTGACTCTGTTTGACACTTTTTACAATTTGATTATATAACCGACTACACACGTAATCTACAATCTTGACTTTAGAAAGTCGCGCTTTCAGAGCATCACAATTTTGTTTACATTGAAAAAGATCGCATTCTCCGATCGAAACATTTGGAATTTGTTAAATAAACATTGAAAGAAATACACAACCGTGTCATTTTAAATTATGGAGTAAATTCTCTCTCTCTCTCTCTCTCTCTCTCTCTCTCTCTCTCTCTCTTTTTCTCTCCCCAATGAATTTATAGATTTATAATGTTTAACACGACAGTAACTCTGTTATAATGTACGATTCGATAAATTTCGTGCATATATGCACTTCTGAAAGCTATCACGCACTCCCTGGCCCAGGTTGATCCGAAAACTACGAACGCCCGGAACACAAACGTTGAGCGGATGTATAACCCCTCCGAAATCTATGGATTTAAGCCGGTTATATACCGAATATTCATCGATGCCGTATTTTCCTATCATCAACGTTTACCGTGCGCGAAGGGTTGTCGTCCGAAATATATCGGTTCCGACTATAGGAAATATGCAAATCCACCGACGGTGCTAACAAGCACGTGCGCTCGGAGTCAACGTATGTCAGAATATGAACAAGTAGAGCGCGGCCGAGAAAGAGAGAGAGAAAAAGATAAAGTGGAGACAAGACAGAGAGAGATAAAAGGAAGATATAAAAGAGAGAGAAAGAAACAACGTATAAAATTCGTTCCGCGGTGTAGATTAAATACAACACTGTTTACGTATAACTAACGATCTTGCAACAGCAGTCTCGAAACTGCTGCTCGCACTCGATTTCTCTCTCTCTCTCTCTCTCTCTCTCTTTCTCTTTGTTATTTCCCGCGCGACACACTTTTTCTTTTTCGTGCCATTTGAACTGCATCAACCCTCCCGGTTGGAATTACATTATCGGCACTGCCAAGTTCACTTCTGTTTACATTTGGCATGCAATACGACGACGTAGTCGAGGGTACGCGTTTTTCTCATGTATACTCCCGCGAACAATGGACGGGAATCGATCGCGCAGAATCTTCCGTTGAAAACTTCTCTTCTTCTCGACCGAATTTTGGTGACTTTAAAGATTTTTATGATATTTATCGAAATTCAGAAATAACTACATATTTTTTCTATCACATTTTTCCAACTCTGCTACATTTTTCCAACTCTACTATTAAATATATAATTTTTATAACCAGTACTGGTAAAATGTTATGTCAAAAAAAAAAAAAAAAAAAAAATTACAAATTTAGATGCGTCGGGTTATGATCGCTGGTTGTTACGTGCAACGTGCTTGTAAACTCCGTCTTATTTCCAGACATTTATTTTTACACGTATCGCTGTAGGATAGGTATACACGCGCGCGTTTCCGTTACAGCAACTGTGCTTATTCAACAGGTTTACAACGAGGCGCGTAGCAAGGATCCCCGTAGTAGAAATCGCTCTCGAGTCCCCGCGCTTATGTTTCATAAATGGAGCAGAAATTATTTCTCTCGTATGCGCGAGCGCGCGCCAGCCGCCTCCGGAGAACGACAAAGATAAAATCGATGGCACACTCTAGTGTAAAATCTCCTTAATCTATCGCGAGTCAAATTAAAACAATATTTTATCTTGTCGAGAAAAAAATTAATTTACATTTAACACTCTCTTGAGATACATCCCTTTTTACCTACTTAAATAATATCTCTTTTAAATTAAAAGTAGCAAAATTTCAACGCTACAATTTGGAACAATAGCCCAAAGAAGCGGTGTTTTTGTTTCGCACGCGTTGTTACAATGATTTTTTTTTCTTTTAATAAAGAAAGACATGCCAGACTTTGTAGTAAATTGAAGATATATTTCATTGTGTACACTATAGGTGTTAACGTGCAATATAAGACTGTTATTTTTTGGAACGAGAGCCCGGGAGGAAGTTGCCAGCAATGTGTTGTTTCTTTTGTTTTCGAAATTCGTCGTGTTGCGATGGTTATTTTTCAGTATTACGATAGCAGTAACACTATCCTAATCCTAAGAGGAGATGAAATGGCACTCTTGAAAAATTTACTCAACGCGATGTCATGTATTTTACTTGATGTTGCGCGCGTTGGTGGTCATTACCATTTCCGCATGTCGACTGCAAACTCCGTGAATAATAATTATTCCCGCGCTTTAAACCACTCTCCCAATTGTAATTATTCCCGTTCGAAAACTCCGAGTCGAACTCCGAGTCTCGAGCTGACACGCGGCGTGTACAATCCGCGATTTTCGTGTGTACACTTTATAATTTCATAAATTTCATTACGTGCTCGCGTATAACGAGCCAATGAACGGAGATAACGTGACGCCCCGCAGACGTCATCGCGCGGAGCGTGTTTTTACGCAGCTCACTTACAAGATAAAAAAAAAAAAAAAGGTTTCTCCGTGAGAAATGTGATTTCTCATCAGGAAGTGGGCAGTTATATATATATATATAGCTTTTTTATATATATAGTTATATATAAAAAGTTTTTTTTTTTAATCAGGATCTGTCGCGTAAAAATTATTGCAAATATTGTATCTCACAATTCCTTGTGCGAAAGTGAACTATTACATAAATTGTTGTAACTACACAATTTTAATAAAATCACTTACTACTGCTTGCTTGCCAACTGCATCAGAAATTTTTGTTCTGAAGATGTGAGAAATAAACTGTTCACTAAAGACTTTCCAAGACCAGATTTTCCAACAACCAATGTGAACTCAAAATCTTTTTTTTTTTTTTTACAGACTTTTGACGTACTTGATTAGACGAATTGACAAATTCTAGAAGAAAGCTAAAGGAACTTGCAAACAAATTAATATGTTCTTAACTTTGTTTCTACCAGAAAGAAAACAAACATAACATTGTTATCTAAATGTTACTATTATTTCGGGAGTAAACAAAAGTTTTGTTTGCCGCGTATTCGATACAGCGCCAAAAATATACACGCGCTTTGTTCAAACTCATTTTTTTTTATCTAATGGATAATAAAAATCTACTGCGTCAATTTTTTTCATGCTCGTTGATTATACGAGTAGATGTGCTCGACGCGACGAGAAGTTTATCGTGGAAACAGACACTTTCGCATACCGTATTAAACACGCGGGCCAAGAATGAACTGTAAACTCTGGAACCAGACGCGACCCGCGCGTTTAGCGCGAAAACCAGACTGTATTGGTGTAATTTTAAAAACTGATTCACCGTTTCTGTGTACGGACTTACGCACGGGGACGGGTATCGCGCACGGTGTTCTGAAAATATCGTGCGTGCATTGTGCGCGTCCGCGTCGTGCGTGGCACGCGTGAGAGGGTGCGTATTATTGATTTTTCGAGAGTCGCAGCCGTCATCGAGGTTCATCTCGATTAGATTGATTGGGGTCGGCAACATAGACATCTATATATAACACACTGAGGCTTCTCGCGCAAGTATTAAAAATAATTTATTAATTATTAATAAATGTTTTACAACTCGCCGTTTTACAACTAGCGTGCAATAGTTCGCGAAATAACAAAAGTCAACATAATAGACTTCGAACTATCGAATATTATTATAGTTACGTCGAATTTTTGTGGCCTTTGACGAATTTATTCAAATTTTTTCTGATGGCCGCTACTGTGCGTCTACGGAAGTAAAATATTTTTCCTTGTACGGTTGCGTATTACGATATTTACATATCTGCAAATTTACATAGCAAATACGTGTTAATTTACATTAAACTGTAAATTCTCATTACTGGCAATGAACATCGGAACGCAGCCAAACAACAGCTTCAGGCCGATCTCACCATCTCCAATTAACTCAAGCGGCCGCTTATCTCATTAGAATCGACTAATCTAGTTATTTGTTTAGTGCGAGTGACCAGTATGGACCAATTATGGTTGACACTCGATCGGCCGATTAGCTTAATCAATAATGATGATGAGAAACTAGTCCGAAAGGGCATATTACATCCCAAACGGCACAGAAATTCGAGAGATATCTTAAAGGATGTCTCAAAAATAAAGAAAAAGAAAAAGGGAGAGATATTTCTAAATTCTAGCTATCTTTTAGATATCTTTACGGGTTCTTTCGAACTTTTCTGCCGTTCTGCGAAATGTTTCCGAACGTGTTCCGACGTTCACGAGCGCCGCGATGTCCAACGTTTTCTGCACATGAACTATGGAAAACCAGGAGAGTTCCTCGAGTTAGAGTCCGGGACAATTCAGATTTTGTTATCGTTCTAACATAAAAAAGCACCTACGCTTGGCATAGTAGACAATTTAGCAATAGTTATTATTTATAAAATCTAATGAATCGAATCTCGGCTGAATCTTGCGTGTATGATCTGCGAGTAAGTCAGCAATCTGCAAATTAATTGTTGACTTTAGTGGATATGTTGTTGTTACATTTGTCTTATCATCAATCGCGTTGGTAGAAAATGTGTTTAGTGAAGATTCCAACCACTCTGGGAAATTGTGGTTCTGATCTCAGATAAATTTTACTTAACATTTACAATTAATAGGAATCGAAGTAGGAATCAGTTTTGCTAAACATGTTTTTGATTTACCAAACATTATAAGATTCTTAAAACAATTTACAAATTTATAATAAAATCAAATTATAAATCTACAAATTTATAATGTAAATTTTAAGCTTACATAGATAGAATCGTATTGACAAAACAGTTTTAGATCGAAGTAAACCATGTGCTGGATAAATGTGCGCGAAATAGATTTTTAAACGTGTACATTATTACACATAATATAAATCAAACTGAATTTAATTTGAAAATTCATATTAGACGCTTGTTTTGGGTCACATATACATGAATTATTTATTTACCTTTTTATAAAATTGGAACAATCCATTGCAAAGCAAAAAATCATCTCGGCCGGAAGTCGAATCTGGATATAAAATTCTTAAAATGGTTTATATTCTATATAATCAACTTAACTTTATTTATAGGTATTATTTATACATACTTTGATTTTATATGTGATTTTTAAAAGATTCTTATATATGAGTCTTATGTTACAAAATCGAATAAGAATCATACGTGAAAAATATATTTAGCATTTATAAAAATATATTTAGTAAAAATTTATTTATTTAAATATATCAAGCTGAAAATTGCTTGTGTCAATCACGCAAATAAATTATATATCAGATGAACAATGATGTTCAATATAAATATCTGAAAAAATTTCTCAGAAACAGAGAGAGAAAGCAGTGACAGTAGTCTTTGTGATAATAAGTCTTTGTGAAGGAAATAACGAGAGCGGGCACACGGCTCAATAAGATAATCGTCGTCGGTCGAACGGTTGCGCGAACTTGAACGTCTAAATCTCCGAATTAGCATTTCCGATTTCACCGGGAACTGGCTGTTCGCAAGTCGTTCGATTTCGCCGCGTAATCACTCTTGCTCGTTCGAAGAAGCAATTGCAGTTAGCACAAAACAACTATTTGAATCATTGAAATCGCCGAAAACTCGTTTAACGAGCATATACAATTAGAGCGTCGTGTCTCGCGCACGAGAAAGTTCTCCGATCATTCGCCTCGATAGCTTCTATCTCAAAGTCTTGCCCTAACGAGAAGGCAATGTGTACAAGGTGAAAATGAATGATTTTGTAGAATATTTTTCTGGAGTTTATGCCAATTTTTAGTGAAATTTTCGACGAGATTCGAGTTGAGATTCTCAAATTATTGATTCTCTAGAGTTCTTGATGATTTTTAGATTTTGATATTCGACTTTCTCCACATCGATTTTCGCGTTTGAAAGTGTTGCGGTGCAAGCACAACATCTTAAGCAGATCTAATAAAATCTTTTTTTGTGTCAAAAAAATTCTTGGCCTTAATAACTAAACTGCAAGTGCAAAATTTATTACCGAAATGTACAAGTTAGATCAAGATGTGAACCTAAGCGATCCAGATATGAACCTTACTGGTCAGGATGTGAACTATAACCGATATCTAGAGCTCTCTCTACAAGACACGTCCAAGTTTGTGATTATTTTCTCGATTCTGACAATTTTTTCAAACTACTGTGCTGGCACAAAAATATTTTAAACGCAATAATAGATGGTGTCAAGACCAAATATTGATGAGAAAATCAACAGGAACTGTTGTAATGACTATAAGAGTATAGAACATGGTTGAAAGAAGAACTACGATCTTGTGTTACACAAATATATATTTATTTTCATAGTACAGTGCATGTTACATTACATTTTATCACATTTACATAAAAAATATAATAATATATCTTTGTTTATGCTTAAAAACAAAGGTAGTTATCTCGAAATTATTAGTATCATAAACAGTTTGTAGCTCTTAGAACTTACATCAATTAAGCTACACTTTGTATTAAACCTTCTTTTGCTCCTTTTTAATTTTATGCAATATACATTATATAGACACAAAAAAAAAATCGATTCGAAGAGATTTAAAAAGAAATCCTGCAGAGTACCCTATACATAACAAAAAACAAAGTGTCGATACAGTATTTGTACTGGATACCTATACTTTTGAGAGTTTTTGCTAAAACCATACAGTTAGTAAAAACATACTACCTTTTAATTCAATCACAATGATTTTTTTCCTTTTATACATTTTTCCCAGTTTTCTGGTAGTAAGTAAATTCCACGCGAAAACAGATGTGCGTCGAAAAAAGGAATCATAATTTTTGACCTTCTTTCGACTTCCTCGAAACTTGTTAGGAGCAAGTATTTATGAGTGTCGTCTAGGTGTGGAAAGACGTCATATGATGGAGCACTGTCTGCTATAGACGCGGGGTAAGGTAAAACTTCCCAACCAAACTCCAGTATCTGTTCTTTCACGGACTTAAGGATATTTATATCGGCAAAAGAAGTGTGCAACAGAATCACCTTACGTCTGTTGTTCGCTACTTGCGGTTGTTTACTGTCCAATTCTTGCTTTAGTTTATATAATTGTTGTGAATATGAGTTAAAAGCACCTTCATTTGATCGCAGCATTTCGTAGTATATAACACTTTCAGTATCCCACCAAATGCAGATCTTAATTTCGTTTTTATTACTTGTAGTTGCTTCTATTTGATTTAAAGTCTCGTAAAATATCGACATTACACCTCCAGTCACAACTTGCTCTAGAAAGTTTTCCGTATTGTGTCTTGAAAGCAGTGAAATGCAAGTAGTGTAACGTATTTGATTAGCCAAGTCCAACTGATTTCTTTGGTTTGATCTCATGGTTTTTAAATTTCTCGAAATGGTCTTTTCTGAAACATTTAATTGTTTCGCCATTGTCTTTTGTGTTATATTTGGATTTTTATTTAAGAGTTTCTTCAAGTCTTCATTTTTAACCTTTCTTTTCCCAGTTAAATTAAAAAGTTGTAAGTCAAAATTGCCACCTTCAAATTGGCGAAACCACTTCCAGCATGTCTGTTTCGTAGGTGCAGACTCAGGATAAGTTTTTTTAATAAGATGATGAGCGTCAATGCCTTGTTTGGCTTGATCAAAGAAGAACAGTAATAGGTGTCGGACATGTCGCCAATCACGCTCCATGGTTTTCACGCGTAATAACGTTCTTCTTACCCAGTATTTTTGTTTAAATGAATACTTCCGCAACTGTTAGATCGCAGAAATACTACAGCTGTGACATAGAAAAGATGATGAATATAACTCGTGTACTAATTTAAATCAATACCGTCATTTCATTGTCAAACGTTAAGACTAAATGCAACACTTACAAGTTTTTCTTAATGTAAAAAAAAACAAACTTTATAAAACTACTATAATGAACAACTTCGATCTACGCAAATTTCGGTCCGAATGCAATTATGTAATAAGCACTTGAAATTTCTAGTGAAAGCATCGAAGGAATTTTGTTACCTTTTCGTATCGTATTACATCACTCATGTAATAATCGTTTCCTTTCTCATTATTATCTTGTACTGTTTTTTTGCCGCAGTCTCGTCGTCTTTCTCCACAGTCAAGTTTTTGTTGCTATTTTTCAAGTTGTTATGATATATATATAGGCGTTGCTTTTTTTTGACCTTTCCGATTTTTATATTGGCTTATGATCAAGTATTATTTATTTTTCCCAGAGAATTACTGTCACTTTAAATCTTTACGGAATAAAAAAAAATATTGTTTAAAATAAAGAAGTGTACAAATATAAAACAGTTCTATGCACTTGGAATAAAAAAAAGGAACCACTTACTTTTAATTCTTTTTTATCTTTGTCTAAGTTTTGCTTTAGAGAAAGTTGAATTCAAATTACTACACGTAACTGACTTGCAATCGACACGCACGTAAATAATGACGAGCAATACGCAGATTAGTACCAAAACCACAAATTCGTACAACGTTTTGTATCAAAAAAAGAAAAAAACTGAACGTTGCGAAGTCTTCGAAGTCAAAAATGTATTGCCCATGATTTGTTAATTTGCGTGTACTCCTTGTGAGAAAAATTCATGACGAAAAGAAGTCAAACTTATTCTATTTTCAGGTACCACAACCGTACACTTTGAAGCGCTGAATCCAACTGTTTGGCAAATTTCAAAATACGGTTCCGGAATCGTCTTTGTTGATCACCTAGAGGCCATGTGTCGCTGTTATCTTGCGTGACAGTCACAGACCAATTACGTGAATCTTTAATATTTGTAATCTGGTTGTATATACTTCGGTTTCTTTGTTAAATATTAAATATGTATTTTTATTTCACATTTTCATAAATTTTAGTTTCTTTTTGTTATAATTACTTTCCTGTTGTTTATTTGCGATCCTGTAATACTTTCTTTATTTTTAATAGTTTCGTATAGGTGCCCTGTACAAGACTTGTTCTGAGCGTCTATGAAGACTTTTATTCACAGAAAAACATTTTGTAGTCATAGATAAAAAGCAATAATGGATAGAAACTAAAAAATTATATAAAATATATAAAAGAAAATATTCTCAGTCATATATAAAGTAATACAAAAAATAGTTGCCCAGCCAGGAATTCTACATTTGTCAAATAATGTTTTTAGGCATTTTCAAAATATTTTTTACTCGAAAATTTATTCTTCATTGTCTACTATCATATCCTGCATTACCATCGACTTTGTCTGAACTCCGAATGACTCTAGAAAAGAATACGTCTCGTTACACAGGTTTCCATCCCTGTATTTTGACTTGGTGAATTCGGCGTAACCAAAGTAACCAATAGTCTGATCGCGGATGAAAACTCATGTAGCATAATCCAGAGAAACATAACAAAGTGACATAAGACAGTTATCTTAGATACGCGGCACAAAATTCTCGTGTATGAAGCAAAAGTGACAAAGCGACAAAGCGAGAGAAGTGAGAAAGGAGTGATAAGAAGCACTATAAAGAAGCCGACGAGTAATTCTCGATATAGAAATTAATAATAAGTTTTCTTTTTATAAAAGATAGATTACTACAATAAACTTTAGTTATCATTGAATATATATTTATCATATATTATGTCATTTTTAATCGGAAAAAAATTTAATACATAAAAAGTAATCACTTTACTAAATTGTACGTGGTTACTTATTTATAAATAAATAGCTATACTTCCCTATAAACAATGTATTTAAAGATATAGTAGTATTCAAAANAACAAACGTTATTATAAAACATAGTATTATAAGTAACGGTTGAATTTTACTCAACTTTGTTGTTAGAACGTCATTTAACCGTTTTATTGATGTCATATTGAAATTCAATATATAAGCTGATATATGACGTCAACGCGACATCTAAATGACGTCATATCGGCGACAACAACTTTTTATTGTAAATGACGTCAAAATAACATACCATTTATGTTCCTTAACGTCATAGTCATCAAAATCACTTTACAATCACGATATTATCACGTAAGATTGCTAGCTGAGTTGTTAGATGTTAGCGTAGTTTTATGAGTGTATTTTTAAGTGTGTACATACAAGCAGAGACGCATTTATGTGAATCGCATTTTCATAACAGGTGATTATTTTGTATAATTAATTTCAAGTAAATGTGAAACATTCTATCTCTCTCTACACTTTCTCTTTCTAAAACGTTTCACTAAATATTTTCTTAAGTGTTTTGACATATTCTATTATTTTGAAACATTTTTAAAAGTGTCCTATGTAAAAATTGTCAAATACTTTCTTGTAAAAACTGCACTATGTGGTCCATTTATTCCTGAAAATGGAATAAACCACTAGGAATTAGAGATAGTCGGACCACTTCGTTTTATCGGGTTTTTCAGTATGCCTACAAAATATAACCGCAAATATGCCGGAAAAAGACAAGTGGGCCAAAGAACAATTACAGGTGTTATTTAAAAGGAAAAAATGAGTTGAAGAACATTCTAAAGTGAGAATAAGAATAACAGTGCGTACTTGTAAAACAATAAGGAAATACCTAAAAGTAAAGGTAATAATGTGTTTTTGGTAAAAAACCTTGTTATATATATAAAAAAAAGTAAATTGTATTTTTGTAAAAAAGCATCTATTTTCTACACGGTGATCCACCTCACTCGAGGAGATATAGATAGATGGACCAGTGGTGTAATTGTTCTATTTCACTTTTTGTAAAAACTATAATGTTCTTTGTTTCAGTACATATGCTAATCATAAGTTTACTACATGTAGCAAATTATACATGAATGATATTTCATTTGCCCTAGTATTTATTACGTAATTCGAGTTTACAAAAAAAGTGGTCCATATTTCTTGCAGAATTACCTTATGATTACAATGTGGCCACGCACTTTTGATGCTTTCCAGAGTACCTTTTTCTATATCTGTAAAATGTGAAAAAGTGACTTTTTTCGCAATAGAATTAATACTGCTCCTTGCAATACTCACATAACGTCAGATTTCACTTGAACACGAATGACTAGTGTAAATAGTATGACACGTACTATGAAGAAACTAATTTTCAGCATATCGAAAAGTTTGTATTTAAAGATACCTACATACCCGAGCTTGTTCTTCCAAAAAAAAGCAATAAAGAAAACATTTACACGTACATGAGCTGTAATAATAGTTAATAGTACTTAAATAACTTAAAATAATTGTTTATGCACAAGTAACTGACTTTATAAGGTCGGGAATTATAACAGGTGTAATATGCAGTTTACATAACGTCGAGAATTATAACAACTTGAATTGTATACATCGATCGGTCTGTACAAAACGCGTGTGTAACATGTCATGGCACTTTAAATAATCGAAAATTTCACTTGATTATTCACGTCCAGTGTTTTCCGTTATCTAGATAATTGTATCTAGATGTTCATCTAGATGTGATAATTGTTTTATTTTATCTTTATCTAAATAATTAAAATATATGACATCTTTATCTGTATCTCAGATAAGAAAAGTAGTATCTTTTGTAAATTATCTAAGATAATGAGTACGCTTTCCGATTGTGACTTTTCAGTATAGGATAACAAATAATTATACCTCGAAGAAACAGTTTATCCGATAGCACATGTGAAAAATTATTACTTTCCATAGATTTTCTTGAGATGTATTATTTAATTTCCTAACTTCTTTAATATCTTAAAATTATCTAGATAAAAATCTTACCTAAATCATCTTTTAACTAGATATGATCAAATCGGATTATCTTTATCTTATATGAGATACATACGTATATGTTTTATCGAATCTGTAGTTAGATTATTTCCAATTATTTAAGCGCAACACTGTGTGTGTCTATATATTTTTTTGTATCACTTTTTGCACAGATTGCAAACTGTCAGTTACAGTAATATGAACTGGTTTTGGTGTGGTTAAAAATAATAGCACACGCACACACATGTACATGTTAGACATCTTTATTCTGTGTCGTGTCAGAATCAACTGCAGACTTGCAGCTAAGATTAATTTGCGGTGAGTTTCTAATTTGTTAAATCATTTACATCATTAAACAATGTTTACTTGCGGTGTCACCAACAAATCATTAAAAAAATCTTTGTCATCGTTGTCATCAACAAATCATTTAAAAAATCTTTGTCATCATATCCAGACATATCCTACCTTGATTTACAGTTTTGGAACATACATAATGTGATAATATTAAAACATATCTCAAGATGCGTTATATATTTTTATTAATATAATAAATATAAGTTAACAACGATAAGTTAAACTTTTTGGAATATTAAAAAACATGTAATATATAGAAAGTATATTAAAAAAAAAAAAAAAAAAGTAAGTACTTCATCTAATATATTATCTGTATACATATGTACATATATATCAAATGTTTAATATTCTGAAAAGACTTTTAAATTATGACAGTTAACTCATATGAATAATTAATAAAAAATATGTAATGCTTCTTGATGTGTTTTATTACGATCAGTAATATTACGTACTTTTTTCAAAACTGTAAATCTCGAGAAAGCATTTCATATCTTTGTTATACGTAACAAACGCGCAACATAAATGTGTCTCGTGTCTCGCCTTATAACCGGCTTGATGGAAAAGAAACGGAACATAGAGTATGTCCTGCACTCTTTCACGAACGCATACGGACGGCGGTTCTCGCTTATATGCGTAATCCCACCACTTCGTTGCTCTCGGTCGGTACTGGCCGGCTGCTTGATCTTTTTCGACACTTGGACTCGTGCACATAGCCTAGAATAGAACCGCACGCTGTGGACATAGCGCGGAATAGAACCATATCCACGTTTGGATATAGCGCACACACCGACATTTCGGTGGACATGGCTACGTAATTGTGCATCACTCATGGATATAGCGCTGGCTTACATGGCGAAAAAATTAGTACAGTTTTTCACATGGCCCTGGCCGCTCTTAGTTTTCTCTCTGATATAACACACACCGCAAAAGCATCAAATATCAGTATGTATCAATTATTGTAAATGTAAAAAGAACAGAGGTTTTTTTAACAAATCATTGGTTTCATTCTTTAAATTTTTAGGAATCTTGATTTAATTAAAAATATTATTGTTTAACGGAATTTCCATTTGATGAATATTATGTGTTAATATATCGAAAACGAAAAAAATCTAGAAAGCATTTATTGTAAAGCTGGAAATGAAATAAAATATTATCTCTGACATCTCTCTCTCTCTTTCTCTCTCTCTCTCGTGGAAACTAAAATATAATAATTTATAAAATTGGTTATAATCCAACTTTTTTTCATAAAAAATAAATGAATTTACGAAATGATTTTTTATTCAATTTACATGATATTTAGTAATAAACTATTGCTGAATGGAATTTGATACAACCGAGAGAAAAATCGCGGATAAAATTTCGCGGCAATCGCCGCGAGATTAATTAATTCAGTAATAAACTTTTATTTATTTTTTTATATCCCATACAATATATCCCATACAATAAAACGTGCGTGTTAAAAATTAAAGTCAATTTTTTCGATTTGTCTCGATGTTTATTGTTGTCGCGACGTTGTTTTTCGCGACGCTGATTGGTTTTCGATCGTTTGTATCGCGTAATCAATAATCGATTATTTTCAAAATAGAAAGAGAATAAAAAACCTCATCCCATTGTGTTTCAAACTTTTATTCTTTATATCTTTTAACACGAAGAAACGTTGTTTTACGTGTGAAGAAAGTTCAACTCGATGTTGTTAGCGTAAGTGTCACGAAGACGTGATTCAGAGCGTTTGCTTAAAAAAATGATCTGAAAACTCAACTTGCTTTACTCATACACACACACACACACATGCTCTCCCGACTGTTTTATAGTCAACCGTTTCAGTATTTCACGTTAGTCGTGCTTTATTCATATCCCAGCAGCTTAGCGCACAGCCCGGTATGTATTACGGAAGCTCTGCGAGAGCAACACGACGATGTGATCGACCTCGTCTCTACACGTGCATACTTCTCGGGAAAACGACGTCTGCTTACACGTGTACGCGGGAGGGATTCGTCGTGACGTCGGGGGGAAAAAAAAAATTGCAGTCCGACGTGCCGAATTTAAACGGTCGCATTAGCGCGCACACGTTCCCACGGCGCCTCACTTTGATAAGACAGATAATTCGTACGTAAAGCGCGAGAGGCACGTCTTCGTTAAGTGTGCATTAGCGGATGCATCCGCTTGAGGTGGAGTTTGCGGTACGGCGCAGTTCGCAATTTCCGCAAGCTGCTATTTGAAACAACAACGAAAACGTGTGTGTGAGTGTGTGTGTGTGGGTGTGTGACTTTTGGCAGACGCGAATTGAGATGTTATCCGCTAAACGCGCTCTCGCGCAATAATAATACTTAAAAGCCGCTCCGTGATCATAAGGGGCGGCGTATTATCGCGCGCCGCGCGGTTACGGCCTCGCGTTCGTAATTATTAAGGAAATTGCGCGCGAAACCAGACTACGATCTTCTCGCAAAAACGAGAAAAGAACACGCGGAGAGGAAAAAAAGAGGAGAGAAATGTGTTTGGAGAGTAAATGTGTCGCGCTGCCACACACACTCGCGAATCCTTTTAATGCCCATCTCCGCGGAAGAGTTTACGTTTACGAATTCTCGTAGTCGGATATTATTCCGGTGGAATTGTTAGAAAAAGAGAGAGAGAGAGAGAGAGAGAGAGAGAGAGAGAGA
>NW_018020650.1:713929-726771 GCF_002006095.1 Pseudomyrmex gracilis
GAGAGAGAGAGAGAGAGAGAGAGAGAGAGAGAGAGAGAGAGAGAGAGAGAAAAGTAAGTTCCGAAGCGAAGCGAGACTTTCCATCGTTGAACATTCGGACATGATATCACTGGACGACGTTCATTATGAGGAAAGAAAATTTGTAATCACACAAAATGGCACATCTTTCACGAGACGCCGGGAGACGAAGAGAGATGAAAAGAACGTCGAGCGTTTTCGCTCTACGACGAGGTAAAATATCTGTTTGCCTCCTCTCGTTTTTGTACTTTTCCGCTCCGATCAGAAACGTCTTTCAGAAACTCGACCTCGATAACAGCTGCTTCTTCCTGGACGGTCTTATTTGACTTCTCCGAGTTCGCTTGACGTTTCCGTTCCGTTAATGAAAAATTGACTACTCGCTACGTGACACGCGAAGATAATTAAATAGCCGCCGTCTCTCCAACATTCTCAATAACTCGAATATTTCCTTGGCGCGCGAGATATTATGTCCTCGCGCGTGATTTTCATATTTGATTTTCATATAAACGTCGACTCGTTTGTAATTTTATTTTTATTAATTACAGTTTTTATTTATATCAGCACAGCTCAGGCGCGCGCTACGCGCACGCTATTATTGTTTTTATTTTATTTGTGTGTTGCGTCACTAAACACACAACCTGTCGCCGCGATGTGAGACAGCTAGTATATACATCTTACAAACTATATAATACACATTAGAGAGATGTCAGAAATAACGCATGAAAATCAAATTCAAAAAATAATGAGACGAAGGAGTGGAAAAACAAACTAAAGTCACGTGACTATATTTTAGTAGTCGAAATATGGATTTTTTCCTACTTTTTCTTAGTTTTTTTCATATTTTCCCTGCATGTTATGGAAAAACTAAATACGCCATGTGATTCTATACTTCTACGACCAAAAATCTATAAAAAATCACTCGAATTTTACTTGCAAAAATCGACCACTCTTTAACATCCTTCTTTCTCTCTTAACACATGCGTATATTTTCAACCCTTCAAAAATTATCTACAAAAAATATAAAAAATAGTTTTTAATTAAAAGAAATTACAAGTGTGTTTCTCTACAAAAAAAGAGAATAGAATTTCAAAAAATTCAACATAGCGATACGACAGATAACAAAAATCGTTGTAAAAGCGATTGGCGCGTCGAGAAGTAGCGTTTCTCGAGCCCAGATTGTTGCCTCTGGTACGCGTTACTGATAAACACGCGGATTCGGCCCGTTTCAGAATTTACGATAGTTGCTTACGGCGCGCGGTCGCATCGGGAACGCTGATAAAAGTAAACGCCGAACTCCCTTCGCTCGCGAATTATCGCCGGCGAATTTACGGCGTTATCCCCCGCTATCTTGATTGGCGTCGGTGGAAACGCGCCCGTCACCCCCGGATCGGCCACCGGAAATGGCCACGGATGAACAGCCAATGAGCGTTTCGGGCTCTTGCGTGTGACAGAGTAACGAGACGTACATTCCGGTAGGATTTTATAGCACCTGGTCCGGGTTACCCCGGATCCTAAGCGAAAACTCGATTCTCGTCCATCTCGCCGGAAACGGACAGACCGTTTTGTGATTTATCGCGTGTGCCGGAGAACGGAAGGGTCTGTCTACAAGAGAGGATCGTTCCTGTTTGTGTGACGAGAAACTGCGCTATCGAACACCGAGGGTGCCGGGTTAATGACACGTTAAACGACATAGAAGATCAAGTTTCCAGAAACCAGATAAAAAAAATAAATAAAAAATACAATAATATTTCGCGAAAATCGCAAAAAAAAAAAAATAAATTGTAACTGATCGGAACAAGTTTGGGAAAGCGAAAAATTGACGCTTCAGAAAACAGAAAACGTGATATGTTTCTCGTGCCAATGTTCCCTTATGACAAAAATGATAAATGAGATAAAGGGACGACACGACGGGAACATTTTGGATATCTGCGGCGGGGATATCGCGGCTATGAAGTTTTTTTTTACGACGGCAGATTTTTTACGCGCGCATATGGCCGCGGGAGTTTTTTGACGTGAGCGCGGCGCGATTCCCCCGCGCGACGATCGACGAAATAAAAGAACCGAGACGAAAATTCTCTTCCTATTCCTTCTCGCCTTCACCGTGGTTTCCGCGCGACTTTTCGTTCTCGTAAAGTTTTTTTTTTCTTGTTCTCGCTTTTTCCGCGGGAGTCCCGTGCGAAGCGCATTACCACCAATGCCGCCCCCGTTAGCGTTTCCGGCCTCGCGGTAAAATACAGTCCCGCGGCGATCGCGCTTTCGTCGAAAGTGCGCGCCCGGCTACTATTTTATTATCCGCGATAACGATTACAGGTTACTGCCGAGCGTTTGCGTCCAACGCGGGTTTTCATTGGGCGCGAAACAATGTAGCGAGAATCGTGAAACGCGAAAAGGTGGAAGTTATAAAGTTGCGCCTAGCTGGCTTTTCGAAGTTCGTGCCGGTTGTTTTTTTTTTGTTTTTTTTATTACAGCGAGCGAAAAAAAATCTCTTTTCCGTTGAGGGATAACAAGAACTGTTGTTAACTCGGAAGACGGATAATAAAATTTAATATCGTTGTCAAAAATTTCTTTCTCTCTTGTCAGAGCTTCGACGATTAATTTAATAATCACATTTCTTCTCTTGTAATATAGAAATTTGGTAGCACAACAATCGTTCCGATTTCGAATTTTTTGAGAGAATTTCAAGACACAATTTTTCTTCTTCGGGATAAGAATAGACTCTTTGGCGATGAGCCTTGTTTATTCTCCGATCGAGAAGAGCCTTCTTCGGCCGGAGGCGTCACATCGATCTTGCCTTTTACCTTCGGCCGACCCAAACCCTCGCCCAACATTTGCGGGCACCTTTAACCCCGATCGTATCGCCGGCGACTGCCCGCTTTTATTTTGCCGCAACACTTCCACCCACCCACACCCACACACCCACACACACAATACCGAGCTTATTTATCTCCCGCTCGCGGACGTGGCCGGGCTCGTATATAGTTTCGTATTCGTTCGTTTCCGCGAAATCGGGCGGAAAAACAGCGCGGATGAAAACGAATGATTGAAGCGGTGCGGAAAGGTCAACTTTGATTAAAATCGTCCTCCACCCTGTTTCTCAATTTTGGAGGGGAGGCGGATATTTCCACAAAAAAAAAAAAAAAAAAAAAAAAAACGTCTCCACAACCGCGTCCGTTCCCTTGCGGATCCTCTCTCCGGGACATTTGCGGTCGCGGCAGTAATACGAGAGAGAGTTACACACGATTTTCCAATACACTTTTACCTCGCGAACGAAAAAGAAATAGATTGAACGGAAAATAATTCGTTTTTGGACCGTTCTTCGGACCGCGAGGATGGGTTATTGAATTTTATATTAAACTGCAATACGCGAAGAAAGAGGAAATCGGATTTTTATTAAGATTCTTCAAATTTGCATTTGTGACGTTCGTATGTACGTAAGGCAAATTTGAAAAAAAAAAAAAAAAGAAAAATTATTTAAAAACCTCTCGTCGCGCACGTGACGCGAACAATTGACGCGAACGCGTCAATAATATCGAAACGAAGATTTTTTCTTGTTCGGTTTGGATTTGCGTGTTTGTATCCAAAAATAGCTCTTCTCATCTGTTATTGAAATCCAAAATCGGCTTTTCGCTAGACGCGAACTGTCATTTAAGCGCATCCGGCTTTGAATGTAATTATATACGTGAGAGAGGATCGCGAGAGAGCAAACAAAACGTCAGCGAACGCTGACGACTCATTCCCGCGTCGTTCAAGTCAGTTTTCACGTTTAACCAACCCCGATATCGCATCCGTACAGGAAGTAAGACGATCTGGCGAACGCGCGTAATTTCCACGAAGTCACCCGGCTCTCTCTCTCTCTCTCTGCTGACGACGCGGTGCCCGTTTCTCCCGTCGCGTGACACGGCGATTTAGTTCCTCGTATCCTAATTAAGAACTCCAATCCCGCGATTCTTATTCCCGACCAGAGACCAGGCGCTTGGTCGATGTTCCCAACGGCAGTTACTCGCAATTGGAAATTCTCTCGGGCGACTGACACGTTAGCTGTCGAGCGCCAAATGCGGGATTCGCCGAGTTAAAGCCGAATTATATTGATTGAGGATTGATTCACCCGTAAACGTTAACTTTATGTAACTCTTTCTTTTCTTTTGCGCGCGCGCGCGTTAAATTACTCTGTCAAACGACTCTTGCGGAGATATATTTATCTCTGCAAAATAATTATGCGACATGTAAAAAAGAAAAACGTCCGTTTGTGGAAAGATTGTTTTTTCGAAAATAAATTTTAGAAGGAATTTTAGAACGAGACAGGTCTATAGCTATGCATCCTGCAATGACAGGGCACGTTGTTTTTCGTTTTTTTTTTTTTTTTATTTGTCGCGGCATGCTCTCTCGGTATTTTTATAAATTGTACTTACCTGCGACGATTTCGCTCAAAAAGTAGAACAATCTAAAGTAAAGCGGGATCATGTTGCAAGGATAATCAAGAGGTTGCTATTAAATTACTTGCGCTTGTTTTTTTTTTGTGTGTATATATGTATATATATATTTATAATCGCGGTCATCATAAAAGTACAATAATAGCTTTATATCAAATCACGAGGAGAAAGTCAATATTCACACGAGTAGGCGTGGGCGATGGCTTTTCGAGAATATTCATTTTGCTAAGGATCGTTGCGTGTGTTGGTTTTCTTCCTCTGTTTTTTTTTGTTTTTGTTTTTGTTTGTTCTTAACTCATTCATTCGTTTCTCTTCTTTTTTGTGTTTTGTTTTCTTTTTTTTGTTTTTTTTTTTTTACAAAAGTGTGTTTTTTTCCTCTTCTCACGTGCGATCCCAATGGGAAGAAAAAAAGAAAAACGACCGAGCGACGGAGAATTGTGTGAGAAACATTTGAAGAAGAAAACAAATGAGGAAAGTGAGAGATATTAAAACAAAACATCGGTGTAGACAATCAAATAATAATAACAACAAACAGTTTACAAAACGCAAGGTAAGGTATATAGTATATAAGTATCGACGGCATGCGTTGTTGCGTCAGTTCGGGAGGTATTGGAATGTGATGACGACTGACGTGTCACCGTACGCGCGAGCGATAACTATAGTAGCGATCGCGGTAGCAACGAGAGAGCAAAAAAAGTCTGTTGGTTTTTCCAGGATGTAAGGTGTGTGTGCGCGTGTGTGTGTGTGTGTGTGTATGTGTGTATGTGTGTGTGTGTGTGTGCGAATTGCGCCGATCAGCCGAGAGACACACAGTTTTTGTTCGAGGTGAGAGAACGACAGTTGACACGCGATACTCTCTTCGTTCTCCTCTTCCTTCTCGCTCCTTCTCCTTCTCGTCCCTCTCTTCCTGTTTGTCATCACCGCTGTCGTTTCTTTCGCCTCCTCCCCCTCTTGATCCTTGCGATTACCCCTCCCCCTCCTCCTCCCTTTGTTCGCTCACGCAATTGATAATCTCTATTATCTCATTTGTACAAATATATAACAATATTCATTCACACAATAAATTCACGAGTAACGAGTACGATTACTGGTGGTCCGTGGTTCAGCTTAATGTGTAATACGGAGGCCACTTTACGTAGATATCCCTTCACCCTAGTTGCAACGACGGGATGTCGGTAGCCTTCCTGAAGAGAGGTGAAGAAAGAGACGCGAGCGCGCGCGAGCGGCTTTCGTTCTTCCGAATGAAACTACCACGACGACGGTCATCGATCGCGCCGAGGGAGAGAGAAACGCTGCACGAAGGAAAGAGATTATACATCAATGGATATATCAATGTTTAAAAGATATACTATTTTGAACGAACTGGCATTCGCAACGTGCAACATTTTACGCGAGAGCGCGCGACGATAATGTTATATCTCGCGACGACGAGACAATCGACGAACGGCTCTCGGCGCCGTTTTGCTTCAAACAGACAGAAAAAAAAACGTCGGAGGGGGAACGCGAAAGAGCGCGTGGGATCAACAAGGGCGTTCGCTAATCAGGCACTTTTTATAAATGTCCTTCACCCTTTTCCTCCGTGTTTGTTTTTCGGATCACCGCGTCGAAAATGTCTCGATGCGCGCGACAAACGCGCCCGACAATGGCCAAAAAGTATATGTATATCTTTAGCTAAAATCACAATCCCCTGCTCATGCGCACGTTCATCACGCGATGGTGAAATAATCAATCACACACACACACACACTCTCTATCTCTCTCTCTCTCTCTCTCTCTCTCTTTTTCTTTTTCTCTTTCATTCTCTTCATCTTGCTATTTTCATACATCGTTCTACGGAGTTCTTCTACTATCACGTTTTCGACGAAAAGCCTCCTTCGCTTGCTCCTCCTCCTGTTTTCTCGTTCCGCTCCTCCCTTCATCCCGCTACGTCCTCACCACCGTTTTTCCCATCTTCCTTGTCATCACACATGAAACTTCGCTGACGCGAAAGCACGTAACTTCTGACTCGCGAACCAATCACAATCGAGACACGATCGATCTCTTTCTGCGACTCTTCGGCAAGAGGTCATCAGCTACGTCGTCGCTAACTAGGTCTAGGTCATCAGCTCCGTCGCGTCATCCGTGTCCGCTTCTTCGGATGGTTCCACCTTTACGGCAAGCTGCGTGTATCCCATATTAGCCTCCTTTCTACCGGACCAGGTCTGCAAAGCAAAGTCGTGACACGCAAGCTCATTAATTTCGCTCCCTTTTTATTTTTTGAGAGATGGCAGTAAAAATATTACGGAATATAAAAAAAAAACTTATTTTTAATTCTGATCAGATATACATGCCTGAAGAGCAACGAATATTGTTGCGAACAACGCGACCGATGCTAAACAAATGGCAACCGCCATGGTCGTGGCTGCTGTTACGGCAAGCGAACCTGAATCGTTGTTACTGTTTGTCATGCCGTAGTTTTTGTATGCTTCTAAATTTGCCGCGTCGGCGGAAAACTCCGTGCCCGGTACTCTCCTCTTACCAGCTGGTGAACTGTTTCTACAACCGCCTGGAACATAAATAACATAATGTTCGCAAATAACTCATTATACTGTGACAAATGTGATAAATTATTGTTGATAAAATTGCAACTTAAGCGCGAGAATCACCTGTTTCCGGATCACAAAGACAGCACTCTTCAGCCTCCGGTCCCTTCTCGTTGCCCGTACAGCAAGGCACGCACTGGTTGTTCAGTTTGTCCAGATGAAGCGGAGGCGAGCACGCGGCGCAGCTGAACTTGCCGGGGCCAGTGCATCTTCGACACTCGGTATGGCAGCTCTTGCAGAGCTGCGTTAGCGGATCGTAGTATTGCGCGCCCAGACACTCCATGCATAATCCACCCTCCAGCATCGAGTGAGGTGGACAAGATGTGCATTCCAGCGGGCCCTCGCCTGAATCACAAATTTTTTTCAACAGTACAAAATGTGCAAAAATTTAACCGATTTAACGCAAATAAACGACACTCACCTTTGCACGTGCGACAGTAATGATGACACTTCTGGCAACCAAAGTTGGACTTGAAGAAGCCTTCTGGACACTCCGGATGGCACTCGCCGGCAGCCAGTTGCCAGCCTCTCGGACAGGTTACGCACTGATCTCTTCTGGGTCCCGAGCACGTTTTACACGACAAGTAACACTTGGCGCACTGACCTCTGTCGCTGTAATAACTAAAAGCAAAACAGAATATTATAGTATAAAATATCAATCAATTATAAATCGCGTTACTTTGACAATTCTATCTTACCCTGAGGCGCACGATGATCTGCATTCTCCGCTCTGCAGCTGCAGTCCGTCTTGACAGGCCGTGCAGTTCAATCGGGACACGCAGCTCTTGCAAGTGTGCAAACAGGGAACGCAAACCGGTCTCGAGGGTTGAACCACGGAGTAATACGAGTCGTCGCATTGGGAAACGCAACGTTTGCCCTGAAGCAGCAACGGATTCGGACAGGATATGCAGTGATTCTCCGTGGAACCGGCGCAGGTCTCGCAGGACGAGTGACAAGATTTGCACCGTCCTTCCTCGTAGTATTGGCCTGTGTTGCACTTGCTGCGACTCTCGGGCGCGCACAGACCCTTTTTGTTCAAACTCCAGCCGTCGATGCAACTGGTGCAGCTCAGCGTGGCGCAGGACGCACAACCGGGCGGACACGCCACGCACTCGCGCCGCTTCTTGTCGGCGCTGTAACCCGCCGGGCACGAGCTGCGACACGTGCCTGCAACGATCGAAACAAAAATTTACAAAAAATTTCGATTTTCTAAATAATAAAAATATATGTTCAATTTCAAAAATTATAAAAAAACTAAGTTAAAATAGTTGTGTGCGTTTATACCGTTCAAAGCAAACAATCCGGATCGGCAGGAGATGCATTGGTCCTCGGCTGTGCCGTTGCAAGTCTCGCAGGTAGGATGGCACTGCGCGCAGTTGTAGTCCTGCGTCTCGTACGTGTAAGATGGACACGCGGCATAACACTTGTTCTCGTGCATCACCAAGTGATGTTCGCAGCTGGTGCATTTGTCCGGTCTGTCCTGGCAGCTGGCGCAATTGGCTTCGCACGGCACGCACGTGCTGTTCTCGGTATCTTTGTGAAAAAAAAAAAATAAAAAATTACAAAAATCGCTCGTTGTCGCACAGTGCAGATTTTGAACAAAAAAAACAAAAAAAAAAAAAACAATCGAATGTACGTACTTTCATAGTAGCCTTCCGGACATTGCTGGAGACAAACTGCGAGATCGGTGACGCGCAAATGAGCGGGCGCGCACGATAGACAGGAATCCTGACCGGCTCCCGCGCAAATCTCGCAGGACTCGTGACACGGCCAGCAGACGCCACCCTGATTCGGGAAGCTTCTTGGCGGACAGCGACTTACGCACGTGCTGAAAAAAGAGACAAGAGACCCCTCGCGCTGTTTCTAAAGCGTATTTTTGTACAGGGTCAGATGAAAGAAGACACCGAGTGACAACTAATGAAGTCCAGAATTGACAGGAAATGAAACGTTGTACGACATGTAAATTACACAATTACGTGAAAAAGAAAAAAAAAACCAGTGTGATGATCAATGTTGAGAATCGCAATACGAAAGGTATTTTGCTCTAAAGTGTCCTACCGTCATGATCCGTTTGCGTAAGCGTTGTGGAATTTCTTTCAAGATTAGTTTTTATGGAGACAGAATTGTACGTGCCATCTCATGAATTAAAGTGTGATTAATAGATTAATAGATTAATAAATTAATATGTTAAATATAAAATAGTAATATATTAAATATATGTTTCACATGCAAACTTAGAAAAGAAAGTTATTATATTATAAAGTTATTGTATATTTTGTTCATACACGAAACTACGAAAAGCTCAGTTTACTCACTTATCGAGACGATAATTTTTACACGCGACGCACTGGGTCGGGCCCTTGCCGTAGCATCCTTGAGCGTCGCACTGAGGATCACAGTCGTGTAATATCCTTCTGGTGGTATCTAGAGTGCCATCCGCTTGTGACGCCATCGAGGGCGAGTCAAAAGCGGATGACGGAACGTCGCCGGGCAGACGATTCGTCAAAAGCGGCGCCGATGAACCGTCCAACGTCGCCACGGACGCCTGTATGTTCGACGCGGCGGCTGCGAATTGGCCCTGGTAATTCTGAAAGGTAGACGAAGAAAAGAAGTCGCTGTTGCCCGGATAACCGGACAATTGTAAGCGATCATCTACCGTGGACGGATATTGCACGGAATAGGAGGGTAGGTACGGAACATGTACCGGATTAAATTGCCGTGTGCGTATCCGGATCGGGTTCGTCGATGTGCCGTAGAAGATCAATTGCCACTTCTTCAGTATGCCTGTAACAAAAGTTAACGAGCGCGCCGCGTTATATGACGGAGCAACATGACAATCGAAAAACTATTTATTTCGGTGCGATGTATGAGATTGATAAATTTTATTAAATATTTCTTCTAAGCGGACAATTAGTGTGTTACTTCTTGATGCGTGTGTAAAATTGATCAAAAAAAAAAAAAAAAAAAAAAAAATTACTGAATTTTAAACAGAAAAATTGAAAAAAAAAAAAAAAAAAAAAAAAAATCGAGAAGAACTTGCCTGGTGAATTGACGTGTCGGTTCCCCGCGTTAATGATCTGCAGGGTCCACCGACCGTCCGCTTTTTCGCCCCAGAAGTGTACGCTGAGGAAAGGCCAATCATCGAAGTTGGAGCTGAGTACGTCGCGCGGTCGTTCGAACAGTAAGGTTGAGGTTGTGCCCATCGGTGATGTCAGTAAAAGCCTCAAATTCCCTCGAGGGAAGAATCTCAGGGAAACCTAGTTCACGTTATAAACTCAATTTTCACAAATCCAGTTCGTTGCCACGCGGCAACGAACAAAAAAAATCATGCAATGCAAAAGGAAGGATAAATTCTATTAAAAATTTTCGCGCTCTTTTTACATTTTCTCCGATAACTTATAAATATATTTTTTTATCAATATTTAACACAAAATATTTCGAAACGCGCACCAAAAACTCTCGTTTCTCTTACCTTGCACTGCACGTGCTCCAAAAATCGGACCTCGTTCAATGATCCGGCGCATCCGGTAACATCCATGTAAACGCTCAGTGTGTATCCGTACGTGGGATCAATCGGTCTCTCCTCGTTTATCTCGTCGGACTTGCAGATGTGCTGGGGCGGCACGTTGGTCCACTGCTCGGCAAGATTGACCATTGCGCCCGCGTCCATCAGACCGTAACCGAACTTATGGGATACCTTTCTCTTCACGCCGTTTAGAATCCAACCGGGTTCGTTGCTGAGCGGCTCGGATCTCGAGGTGAGCACCACCAGGTACTGCATATCTCGCCAGGTTAGGCTGGGATTCGCTTCGAGAGCGAGGGCGGCGATACCGGCAGCCAACGGCGCCGAGGCGGACGTCCCGGTGTGCTCCACCGTGCAGATGTGATCGGGACGCAGCTTCGCGTCCATGTCCACGGTTGCGACGCTCTTGTCGTTGCCGGGTGTGCCGGACGAGTACGTCGACGCCAGGGTGGAGCTGCACTCCTCGAGATACCACGGCTTGTAGCCGCCTTGGGTCGCGCTCGATATCGAAAGCGTAAAGATGCTGTTTGTGTAACCGTCGCAGTTGCACGAGTCGGTGTGTCGGCCACCGTTACCAGATGCCCAGACAAAGATCGAGCCCTTACCTTTGCGGCCCTGCGAGGAAGGACAAAAGGAATCTCTCACGAATGCGTTTCTTCGAGCTGAAGGAACGAGTCGCGCGATCGACGAAGCGAAGGGGAATTTTTTTTTTCTTTTTATAAGACTAACAGGTGTATGTGTGTTTTTTTAATAATATAATTTTTTTCTACAGCGCGTTGATTTTTCAAAAGCACGTTAAACACGAAAGATGTTTTATTTTTAACCGAGTTTTTGTATAATTACCGAGTTTTGTATAAAATATACTTTGTATAAAATATACCTTGCGTTGACGAAGAGAAAATAAATACGACGTGTACTTGCAGTGCACGCTATTGTATTATTTCAGTTAGCATTTGTGCGGAAAAAAACCATTGAATCATTTTCAACGGTGTCGTGCGCGCAAAAAAACCATTTCAATGATATATACGGTGCCATTTACTTTGGAAGAATTTACAGAAAATAGAATTTTCAAAATAGAAAATAGCAATTTTTTTACCACTACGCAATACACACACAGACACACACACACACACACACATCTGTGTATGTTAAACAAATTATTTTCTGACGCAAGCCAATATTTGCTTTCATCTAATCGAAAAAAATAATTTGTGACGTGCAACTAACTCAATTTATTTAAACTTTCAAAAAATTTAAATGTTTATTCCCGGAATGTCATTTCGTGAAAAAAAAAAAAAAAAAAAAAAAAAAGAAAAAATGGTTAGCCGACGTTCAATTAAACGTCAAGATTAGCAATCTGAGCGCGATCGAGAGACGATCAAAACGCGTCCCACGACGCCCATCCGAGAGAGAAACAGAGATAGAGAGAGGATTTTTAAATCCTCTCGAGGTAATAGAATAAACTGTCGGGGAGGCGAAAGCTCGCGGCAGAAAGTAAATTGATCCCTTCGCTTCGTGGACGCGCGAAAAGCCCCGAGATACATATATGTTGGCTTACGCTCGTCACTCCGTAAATAAACGCTCTCCTGGCGAGAGGGCCGGGACCGTCGACGGTCTTGCCGTCGTCCTCGGGACCCCAGGAGGCGCTGTATATGTCGATGTGATCAGGATTCAATCCCAGCGCTCTGGCCTCGACGGCGTCGTTTACCGGGCCATCGAGCATTCGCACGCCTGAGAACACGGGAGATATGTGCGTGAGTAAAGTCTTTCCCGCACCGACGCCGGCGTGCCGCGATTTCGGCTCGTCGTGCGCGAATTTCTAATATCAAAATTTTATTAAAGAATAACCGAATGGAAAATGCGAGCTATCTTGTTCGCGATGCAGAACAAGAGAAATCTCGCATAAAACTTCAATAATCTGAGATTTCTCCGATCTTTTTTTCTTGCAAAAAAAAAAAAAAAGACTTCATGTTCCACAGACATTGTTTTTACATGAAGAGAGTTTCTATGAATATCCTGTTTAACAATTCTAGTCTTTCTCTTTGATTTTCGTCGTATCTGTGCATTCGATGTCCGCTTAAAGATCGACTTGTACCACTTGGGGAATATTTTCTTATTCGAGCGCGCGCGTTCGTTCGTTCTTGTTGAATCTTACGCGTCATGTGTAAAAATAAAAATGAAATTAAAAATTGATTTAATTGATACGGGTTTTTTTTTTTATATGTGATGCAAATCTAGTCATCCTATATGATTTAAAGAATTGTTATTTCAATTCAAAAAACTCACGTG
>NW_018020650.1:727571-754032 GCF_002006095.1 Pseudomyrmex gracilis
TTTTTTTTTTTAATAACCTTATAAAGTATCGATTATTCTGAATATTATTTTTATCTCGAATCTTTGTCAGTTTCTGTTTAAAAAGAGAACATTCTGCGACAGAGATAACCAAATGTAGCGGCAACGTCTTCTCTCGATAAGAATAGAAAACACATTTACGTCTCGAGACACTTTTGATACGCGCGCGAAAGCGTTAGACACACGACGAGCATCCTCCTCTTCAAATTGTATCGCCGTTTTCAGCGCGATCTTCCACATCTCGCGACATTAACGTCACATTTCCCGTCGAACGCTGTATCGAAATTTTGTCGAACTCGCCCCGCGCGCTTACACACAGTCATCAATTCCTCGCGAATTCAATATCGAGAAATTCCGACTTCCGAAACACACACACATGCCCGTGTCGTTCCGCGCGGAACTGTCGTTTTCGACTGCGCACCCCTCCGACGGGCGCTTGTACGGACCGTTCGTTTCGTTTCGAAGTGGAGTTATAACGGAATTAATACGGCTCGATAGCACAAGGAAGTCGTCGTCGTCGTCGAAACGTCCGGAAAACCTGGCTTCTATTCTTCACCGCGTTTCGAGGACGATAAAGCGGCCACCGCCGGGGCCTGACACTTCCAGCGATCGCGCGGCACTTATTTATTTCCGCGGAGCGATTCCCGTCGCGCGCGCGCGCGCACGCGCTGGTGCTAAGTCAGCGCTGGGAACGGTCCCGGAAGGAATATCCGCGCGGTAAGCGGGAAAAGATAAATACCGTTTCTTCGAAACCCAATGAGCCGCGATCTCGAGCCCTTCACAACGCGCGAAACGATTAACGGCGCTAATGAAAAGTTTCCGAGATTACCACGTCGTTGAATTCTTTATTCGCGCGCGTGTGTCCTGCACACACGTTTTAAATAAATTAAAAACTCAGCGCTTTCGCACACGCGCGCGCAAAGAACATGAACGCACCGTCAAATAATTGAAACGTGCGAGTTCGAGACGCACGTTCTCATCACCTGAAATACTAACACATTTCCCGGATGAATATAACAACCTATTTCGAATTTCAACAAAATCGGTCAGGAACATAAAATAGCTCTAGCAATTTCTGGTCTATCAAACGCAGGGATGTGAGGAAGAGAAAATATTGATCCCGCCAAACGTTATACCACCAAATGCACTATTCAATTTTCGTGTCATCTGCTCTAGCGGTGTTATACGCACGCGTTGCAATTTAAAATGATAATTTAATTTTCTTCCGAGAATTAATTTGATTACATAGAGCGTGTGATAAAAAAGTTTGAAAAAAAAAACACCAATGTTTTTCAAAGTTGTTTGTACGGAACAGAAGAAACAGTGCGTTGCAAATAAAATAATCCCACGTTAGCGTAACATTTTTATCTCTCTGTTGTATTAATGTTAATTGTACTGTAAAATTGTATCAAGAAAAAACATAAAAATTGTTAGTCGATATTAGCGCGAATCGTCATTGAGACAGCAATCGGATTATTAAAATACATACATCAAACGTGTATGCAAAATATATTAATCAGAAAGAAAGTATAAATTAAACATATCAAAAATTTAATCCAATCGGAGAGAGTAACACACGCGCGCGCACGCATGCACACACCGACGGTAAAAACCAAAGAGATATTTTTCACTTGGAAATTTTTCACATCAATTTTTCAACAGATTTTACAACAGTATAGAACGTCCGCTGATAATTTCAGATAAAATAAACAAAACAAAAAGTTATAATTGAATAATCTTTCTGTGGACATTTTAATATCGATATTCGGTTTTTAGTTGTACGTGCGATTTAGATTTTATCCCAGGAAATAAATCCCGTTCGAGCAAAACGGTTTATCATAAAATTCATTCATTTTAGAGAGAGCTTCTCGTTATTTACAATCTGAAATAATTCTCAAATATCTCTGCGCGTTCTCTCTCAATTGTTGTTCGCGTTTTATTTCTACGTAAGTATCGATAAAAACAAAAAAAAAAAAAAAAAAAAAAATACGATATCCTTATAGGATAGCCTTATAGTACTCACTTTTTTAACATTATTTTCGGACGTTATTCTACGATCTCGATGTGTAAAATATTAAAATCGCCATTTTTCAGAATAAATAAAAATGCTGATGCGTTTGTACGAAAAGCCGTTGTATCGCTCCATTTTCATTCTTCCGCAAAATGTGTTTTTCTCACCTCCGATACTGGCATTATACGCGACGCCAACTCCGCAATACTGGTTGAAGGCGACGGCCGCTACTTCGCCGGCGCATCGAGTGCCGTGCTTATTGTCGCCGTTGTCCCGCGGCATCGGATCGTCGTCGTTGTCGTTGATGTCCGTGCTGGCCTGATGATCGTAGTTGAGCGCCAGATCGGGATGATTCGTTTGAATGCCGTCGTCCAGAATCGAAACAACGACGCCCTTGCCGGTGTAACCCTTTTGCCAAGCCGGGCCGAGATTCATATCGTAGCCGTCCTTGGCGCCGCCGTTCTACGAAAATGTCACAAATTTTGTCGTTACAATTTATTGAGTCGACACGTAGAGGCCGCGATGTCGCATTTAAACGTTTTTTTTTGCCACTTAAACGTATTTGACAAACAAAAAAATAATAAAAAAAGTTTTACACCGTGTGTCGCGATAAGCGCAAAACGTCTTTTTTGCCACTTAAATGTATTTGACAAACAAAAAAATAATAAAAAAAAAAGTTTTACACCGACGTGGTAAGCGCAAAAAGCATCCCGAGCCGAATCACGATGATAAATCGTCCGTGACACGGTACATGATTCTTTGACAGGAATTAATTCGCGAATTTCGTGTTGCCGTGTACCGGCCCCGTTGATTGATATTCACGTAATGCTATATATGTATATGTACCTTTACGCGCGCGCGCGCGCGCGCACGTGATTTTCGTGGATTAATGAATTGGTAGCCGCGCACGCACAAATTCGAACGCCGCAACTCTCAACGAGATTTGCCGTATAATGGCAAACAGAGTGATGGGGATATCTTCGCAATTTGTGGTTTTTCGCGAGAACTCAATTGAGGAACGCATATGCGGCGACAAGTTGCGCGAGAGTTCAGTTTTATAAACTCTCGACGAACTTTCTCGAACAGATGTTACGTCAATATTTTCTCTCACATTAATATTTTTCTAAGTTGCAGTTTTGCGCGAACTCTCTTCTTCTCTCGTTGTGTAAAATTACATATCGCACGTGTACGCGGTCCGGTGGATAACGTAAAATTACCATCTCATCTCGACGTTTTTCTGAAAAATGCAAATATGCGCTACTTTTTTTCGGAAAAGATACAAATATAAAAAAAAAAAAATTAAAAGTTGAAGGTTCAAAAACTGAATTTCAATTCGCGCAACATGTGTGCCACAGTTTTCTCCACCCAAGGTTTCTCGCTACCCATCACGACGCGCCGGCGTATAAAACCATCGGCTGCGTTAAAATTCCATTCCGTATCTCTGCGAATTTCGGCAGAGCTTTTCCGATATCGCGGGTAGCCAACCGACGCGTCAAAAAAAAAAAAAAAAAATTATATGCGGAACGCGATTTGTCGGGATACGCGCGACCGAGCTTCGCGATTTGTATCCTATCTGACAACCGGTTCTCGATTTTATGCATTTATAATAGATTGATTATTGCGGGTTCCCGGCTACGATAACGGCGGTTTGCGTTCGCGCTCGTCAATTTGCGTAATAAATGTACGGGCGTGGAATTACGCGAATGTTTCGTATATACGCGGGCGCGTGCGTGTGGTTAGGTGCGGCGTGTGCGATTATGCGGCGAAAAAATTTGCGACGGCGATAAATTTATGCGTGCGCGGAATGACACCGCGATTCTTGTTGATCATCCATCAAGATAAACGAACAGTTGGGATAATGTAACGTGTATAGAAAAAAAAAAAAAGATTTGCTAGAACAGCAAGAAATTATTTACTGTGTGACCAGCATTTGAGATTTTCGTTTCACCAACAAAACGTTTTGTTGATAAAACAAATTGTTCGGCAAACAACAAATTTTTCTTGCTGGTCGTATAAGAGCAAGATTCTTTTTCCGTCGCACGCGACAAACGCAATCAATCTTAGAGACGAACAATTTGTTATTATAATTGATTTACGCGTGTCCATTTGCCAACTGATAAAATTATAACAATTACCTCGTTGTAAAGAAACTAGAAAATTGATTTTTAAACATTTAAAAACAATTTAAATTTACGAGCAGACAGAAAAAATTTTGCCCGAAAGCAAGAAGATTATTATACTACAGAGTCAGAAACATTTTAAAAATGATATTAAATGATATTAATTAAAGATGATATTAACCTCCTTTCGTATAATAATAAGTCGGACTCGTAGTGCTGATTACAGACCAAAACATGAAAAAAAACATGAACAAAAAAGAATGTCAGTTCGGCCCGCAAAAAACTTCCTTCTAGAACTCGCGTTTTGCCAAACTAATTAGTACGGGAAAGAGTCAAACGTGCATTAAAATGATATTACAATAAACATCTTGCAAAAGATGAACATTTCATTAAATAAAGTTAATAAATAATTCTATAAATAACCTCAATGTGGAGGTCCTGTGGATCTCCGGCTTGTCGGTCTTATTAAATAACATTGAGATAAGATACGCAAAAAAAAAAAAGTTTTGCTATTACACGGTCGGCAAGAAAATTTTGCCAAGCTTATTAAATTTGTTGGTTTGCCAGCGGAATATTTTTTGTTAGTGAAACAAAAACCTCGGGTAGGTTTAGCACATTTTTCTCTCCTGGCCGTGTAACCGCAAAACTTTTTTTGTTCCTTGGCAGATACGTGAGACGAAGAAGGAAGCGATGCTTTCACTTCATTAACCTACGCGTAACACACGCGCGTTGTTAAGAATTTTAATAAAAGAGGATTTATATAATGCCGCAAAGAAAATTAATATCTTTTTTTGCAGCAAAATCTCAAAGTTCTCTCTTTCTCTCTCTCTCTCTCTTTCACTCTCCGAGCGTCGTGCGCGGGTTTTGTTTCTCGCGCGCTTGAAGATAATCTCGGACTCTCGTGTTTTTCGACGGATGTGCCGCGGCACATGCGGCATTTCTGAATATACGCAGCCAGCGCGAAAACACTTTCACGGGAGTGCATCGCGGAACGCAAGAACACGGAGAACGCTCTCTCTAATCTCTGCGAATGTTTTTCCCGCGTGAACCGGGATTTGGAACTGAATGCACGCGGAAATGCAACTCGCGACTCTTTCTCTCTCTCTCTCTCTCTCTCTCTCGTAACAAATAATTTCTAGATTTCGAATCCGTTTTTTTGTTTTCAAACTCCGTTCGCACGTTTTCGAAGCGAGATAACGATGTCGATTTGACACTGTGATCTATCGAACGATCTATCGAACAATCTTAGCGATTCGACAATCTTGGAAACTTTTTTTTTAACAAAGGACCGAATGCATCTTCAAAGTAAAAGTCTCTCTTTCCTCTCGGAATCAAAACTACGCGCTGTGTGCGCGAGATTCTAAAACAAAAAAAAAAAAAACAAAGAAGCAAAAATATCGTAACACTAATTTGAAAAAAATCCGGCAAGAATCTGACGCCTCGCACCATCACGTGCGTGAAACGCTCGTAAAAGCGTCCCCTTTCGCATTACGCTCGTGGAACTCATCGAGATCGTAGCAGAGACGAGCGGGTGTACGTGTTTTCGTCGCGGAAACACACCGGAGCGACGAAGGAATGTGCCAATCTCCGCGTCGATGCATCTTCCTCGCTTGACGCTGTGTGTGTGTTTTTTTTTTTTTTTACTTTTGCCCATTTGGAAGAGGGCGGCATGCTCGCTGTTCTCGCTCGCCCCGCGATTCCATTAACTAGATTGCGCATTGTCGTGCTCGCCCGAGAGGAAAACCGGAGGCACCGACGCGTTTCGCGTCGCTCCTCCGTTCCCCTTGTGTCGTCAGTGTCAGCGCTTATCTTGCGCTGAGATTTCGGGCGTTGCAAAAGCGAACGACAGAAAGAGAGAGAGAGAGAGAGAGAGAGCAAATAGTCCTATGTATGTACGTTGAGAATGCGGCGGGATCAGAATTCGATCGCTCGAAAGAGAAGGAAGATTCGTCACGGGAGGAAAACGCGCCAATGCGGGCGCGACGTTATCCGAGCGATCGTCTCTTTTACTGCTTATTCGATTTTGTCCCGCGTCGGTACAGCTGCGCGGAAACTGTGTCGACGCGGTGTCTGTGCGAAAAAAAGCTCGTTTTCAACAATCACGGGCGGTTCGACGCTATAAAACAATCTCTTCTAAGATTTCGCAGCGGAAAATGCGCGCAATTGCTCGACGGAAAAACACGCAAGAATTTCTCTGATTATGCCCGCGGGTTTTCGTGTGACGCGCCCATCGATCTCTCGGCTTCTTCCGGCGGGCGGATGCGGGTAAAATTATCCGGCAAGAAACGGGCCAAATTTACGGGCGCCGCGCATAAGAGGATGGCGCCCGTAATCCCGTCAGCGGCGCGCGAGGATGGATTCGCGCGCACACATTGTGGGCGCATATTGTGCCCGGGGAAGACAATGCGGCCCATTGTCTTTCGCGACGCGTGCGGTCGACCCGGCAAAAAGAGGAATGGAAAAAGAGAGAGTTCCCGGACGCGGAGGAAGGGAGGAGTTACGGAGAGTTGCTCCGTTTTCATCTCCTCGTCTCCCGATCTTCTCGTTCCTGTCCGCCGTTCTTCTGTGTCTTCCATTCTCTCGACAAAAGCGATTCAGGCGACGGAACGTCGTCGTTCTCTCTTGATCATTTTTTTCCGTTCGAAACGCGTTTGTTATACACACAGCGAAAAGCGATAAAATACGCGCTGACGAGACGGGGTTTCGATTTATCTTACAAATGACGAACTAGCAGGTTGTAAAACGAGCAAGCGAGGTGATCGTGAATTTATTTAAACAGGAGTGATAAATTACAACGAAACGTTTCGGCTCTAAACTTGAGTCATCATCAGTCAGAAAATACAATTACTGCAAAGAATCACAGAAAGTTGCAAATAAAATTTTTATTCACGCGAGAAATAAATGCGTAATCATCATACCTTAAAGATGTGACAAGTGCAAAAAAGTGTACTTCATTATACAGTAAATAACACTTTGAGAAACACAGTAGACAATAAGTCAAAACTGATAAATATACATTTGTGCTCGGTGTGTTGTAACAAGTCAAAAAAGCACAAAGAGACAAACATATTTACACATGAATCCCCTCTACCAGAGAGATGGAAAATATGTCTTTGAATCTTGTTAAGTAAATAAAAATAGACATCATCAAGCATATCAATGTCACTCACTAATTTTAAGTCGTAAGACTGTTCTTCTATATAGATGACTTCTAAGTCTCTTAAAATAATTGGATTCACGATCTAAAATCTCAACATAAGTTCCAATCAAACGTACGACCGAAGTCAAACGTATGCTCATAGACGGCAGAAATTGCTGTGAATATTATTAATATGCTCTTTGATTCTTGTTTTCAGCTGTCAGTACAAAAATCATGATCATTAATGTCTGTGTGAAGTTAAATAAATTTGCTCAGTCTGATTGAAACATTTGTATCCTGTCATGATGTCGGTATTAAAAAATGTTATTTTTACTCACGACTTCTGACAATATTTTTACATAAGGAAAGACAGACAATTATCTTTCTGTTGTCAGATGTGTTGAAAACTATTGTTATCGTCCAAGTTATTTAATTTAAAATAGATGAGCTCGTCAATTCTACGTTTAATAGTGTTTAAAAATTAGATCAAGTGGATAGCCATTATTAAGTAAGATGTCAATGCGTAAAACGTCAAGAAGGCTATAAATTGTTCCTATTTTATGACAGAGAGGATGATGTGAGAAGAAAGATAAATATGTTCCTGAAAAGGTTTTTTTTTTTTTTTATGGAACACCAGTCTATTTTTAAAGAGCGATTGACAGTCTCAATAGATAAATCTAAAAAACTAATTCGGTGGTTCTCTCCCATCTCAACAGAGAATTTTGCAGTCTATCGTGGGAAGGAATTGAATGTTTTGACAATGACGTCGAATTTGTGTGTCGGAGCGGCATCCTAAAAGGATACGTCATCGACATATCTAGAGAAAAAAGATAAATATGTGTTTTAATTTCATGCAATGCTTTGTTTTCGATGTCCTGTAGAACGATACCTGCAACCACTGGTGACAAAGGAGAGTTCATGGGAGTTCCGAAAAAAAAAGTTCGCTTATAGATAATATTGAAGGCAAAATACGATGATGATAAGATAAAAGTTATTGCAATTAAAAAATTCATTTAAAGAAATGTTAGTGTTTTTCTCGATATGATACTATCGATTACGTATACCACTGATAGCCAAGTTAATGGGGACGTTTGTAAACAAGGATACAACATCGAGAGAAGGAAAACAGCGAACAAATGGGTTATTTACCGATGAGATAATTATTCTAAGAGGACAGTTATCCTTATGGATCTTAGAAAGGCTGTGTGTAGGCCTTCGGTAACAATTTATCGCTTGACCTTGGATATATCATAGTATTGTTTGTTATCAATGTAACCTTTATTGAACCAACGTTTTAACAAATCATTGAGGTTGGACTCAGTGTTTTAATCGGATTGCGATCAATGACTTCGTACGTACGTTGGCGTCGCTCAACACAAATTTGTCATTCGATTAATTTTATTTATTAACACGTTTTCCAGTTTTTTTCTTTTCTATTCCATTCTACTTCAAATTTATTTTTATTTACTAACACGTTTTCGAGCAATTTTTTTCTTTTGTAGTATTAGACCCACTTCCTGCGCGTATCAATGACACTGTATCCGATATCTCTGAGTCTCAATTTACGTAACTCGTTCCTAGTTTCTCCAACCGTACCCCGAGAGCGACGCTTCGGGCGCGTTTGCGAACACCCGCGTCCCGCGGTTTTATACACACGGACGGGTAATTTCCCGGCGCCCGGTTTCGGATATCTCGGTATATTTAGGCATCTGTAAATCAAAGCTCGGAGTTTCGCCCGGGATTTCGCAGCGCTTACGATATCGCGTCTGTTTATGCAAAATGGTAATCCTCGAAATATACGCGTTCTCGCGTTCTTGCGAAGAGCAACAACACTTCATACACAACATTTGTTCGGATTTAGTTGGCGAACGCGTTTATATTACGCGATCCCCGCCTCGAAAACTCCTCAAATTAAATCGAATCCATGCAAGTCGCTGTAAAATTAAACGCGATATGTCTCGTAGAAGTATTTAGAAGACCAAGAGCAGAAAGAGAGAGAGAGAGAGAGAGAGAGAGAGAGAGAGAGAGAGAGAGAGAGAGAGAGAGAGAGAGAGAGCGAGCAATACAACGTTTTCAACGCAACTTCGGTAATCGCGAGAACAAGGCAATCGGAATGTGTTACTCGCTTTTTCTCTCTCGGACGTTTGCCAACAAAAGTAGCTAAACTGCTAGAAGCAGGACACTCGACATAATCGAGAACTTCTCTTGCTTGGGCGCAAACTTAGGCCGAGACGCCGCGCTGGCGAGAGAGAAAAGTTTCCGCCGGATTGGGTGAACGCCTGCCAAAAGCTAGCTTGCCTGCTTCCGTTGTTCCTCGCTGCTGCCATTCCCGACGACGACGACGACGACACGACTTCGGGACTGTTTACGCCGTCGTCGCAAGAAAACGTGTGTACGGCGCAACGGCTCAATTAACGGTCCGGACTGGTCGCGCAATACACTCGGTGCGCCCAGTGTTGAGATATATGTCTCATAAAGAAAATCCCGATTTCTTCGTTTCTTAGTTCTGTTTCGCCGCTCAAAACTTAGAAATTTAGTTTTTTATTCCACGTTCAGAATTAACTCAAACAAAAGATGTTTTTGTTGTAAAATGTTATTTATAAAATAAAAATACGTAAAATTTACAAATTAGAAATTTATATTTATATGTTAATTAGATTAATTAAAATTATTGTTATTTATTAATTTTATATTTTTAATAAAAAAATGTTTTTACCATTTACTATTCGCCCTCTAATATATTTAATCTTTACTAACAATAAAGCGCGGAGTTCATTTCTATCGACTAGAACTAAATCGGTCAGCAAATTTTACTTAAATTAAAAGCACAAAATAATCGCAGACACCATCAATTGGTTCTAAAACTTTCTAAAGCTAAATATATTACCTTTTAAGCTCATTCTGTAAAATATTTGTTCTACGAATAAATGACTTTATACGGTTGGCAATTCTAACAGGTATAATATGCATTTTATAACGTCGACAATTATAACAATGTGAATCGTGTATACAGTTCGATCTTTACAAAACGCGTAACAAGTCATGCAACTTTATCTACTCAAAAAAAATCACCTGATTACTCACGCCAAAAATAAACATGAAAAAAAATGTGAAAGTAAAATTCACGCGTCAGTCACTAAACATTTTCTCTGTCAAACTAATGATCAAAGTATAAAATATATCTAACAGATATTCTCTGCTTGTAAAGATAAAAGTTGCAAAGATAAAAATACATCAGCGATGACGAGTTGTTGGTTACTTTCCTATTACATATATATGTAAATTTTAATTTAATGTAGCAAATACTAATTATAAATCTGGTAGGTGATATTGGTTTCAAAAGCTTAACAGAATATATTTTGACATAGGTTATGTACCAGTAAACAAATTATTTTCTTAACTTTAGATAATACAATGCACGTTACATTACATTTTATCACATTTACATGAAAACATATAATAATATATCTTTGTTTATGCTTAAAAACAAAGGTAGTTATCTCGAAATTATTAGTATCATAAACAGTTCGTAGCTTTTAGAACTTACATCAACAAAGCTACACCTTGTATTAAACTTTCTTTTGCTCCATTTCAATTTTATGCAATATACATTATATAGATAAAATCTGTACAACACAAACGTAAAAACTTAATATGTGTATCTTCTACTAATTTTATCTTATGAGATAGAATAGCAACGTAGTAAATGATTTATGTAAATATCGATGTTACAGTGATTGTGTTCAATTATTTGATACGTAACATTAGATAACATTTAAGAAGTTATAGTAGATACAATTACATTTATGTTGTATATTATAATGTATGAAAACTATTTCAACTACCTGTATAAGTTGTGTAAACCGAAAACTAGATTTTTATCATACAATAAAGTAATAGAAGTATACATTTAAAATGTCTATACTACATCCAAATTGTTCTGTATTGTTTTTGCATCTTACAATATTAAAAAATCGATGAATATCACATTAACAGTATTGTAGAATTGTCTTAAAGACACTTCTTGAAAGTTCAATTTTATACACTTTTTATTTGCACACATACGTGTCCAAAAGCAGCATTTCGAAACAGAAATAGAGTGCTTGCGTGACAATCGGCTATGAGCGCTTCTTAGTTGTCGCTAAGAATCACCATCGCTATTACAATATGGCGAATGTGAATAAGTCATGAGGTAAGATTCAATTCTAAGAGATTTACAAAGAACTTCTGCACGGCACCCTATACATAACAAAATACAAAGTGTCGATACAGTATTTGTACTAGATATCTTTACTTTTGAGAGTTTTTACTACAAACACACAGTTATTACAAACATACTACCTTTTAATTCAATTCACAATGAATTTTTTCCTTTTATACATTTTTCCCAGTTTTCTGGTAGTAAGGAAATTCCACGCGAAAACAGATGTGCATCGAAAGAAGGAATCATGTTTGTCCTTTTTTCGACTTTCTCGAAACTTGTTAAGTTTTTATAAGCGTTCTCCAGGTGTGGAAACACGTAATATGATGGAGCACGGTCCACCATAGCTGCGGGATAAGGTAAAACTTCCCAATGAAACTCCAGTATCTGTTCTTTCACGGACTTAAGGATATTTATCTCGGCAAAAGATGTGTGCAACAGAATCACCTTACGTCTTTTGTTCGCTACTTGCGGTCGTTTACTATCCAATTCTTGCTTTAGTTTATGTAANTGTTGTGAAAAAGAGTTATAAGAACTTTCATTTGATCGTAGCAGTTCATAGTATATAACACCTTCAGTATCCCACCAAATGCAGAGTTTAATTTCGTTTTTATTACTTGCATTTGTTTCTGTTTGATTAGAAGTATCGCAAAATATCGACATAACACCTCCAGTCACAACTTGATCCAGAAAGTGCTTTTCTTTATTGTGTCTTGAATGCAATGAGACGCAAGTAGTGCAGCGTATTTGATTAGACAAGTCAAACTGGATTCTTTGGTGTAATCTCATGGTTTTAAAATTTCTCGAAATAGTTTTTTGTGAAACATTTAATTGTCTAGCCATTTCTGCTTGTGTTAGATATGGATTTTCAGTTACGAGTTTCTGAAAGTCTTCATCTTTAACCTTTTTTTTTCTTTTTTTTAAATGACTACCAGTTTGACTAGCCAAGTCCAACTGATTTCTTTGGTTTGATCTCATGGTTTTCAAATATGTCGAAATAGTTCTTTGTGAAACATTTAATTGTCTAGCCATTTCTGCTCGTGTTAGATATGGATCTTCAGTTACGAGTTTCTGGAAGTCTTCANCTTTAACCTTTTTTTTCCTTTTTTTTAAATGACTACCAGTTTGACTAGCCAAGTCCAACTGATTTCTTTGGTTTGATCTCATGGTTTTTAAATTTCTCGAAATAGTCGATTGTGAAACATTTAATTGTTTCGCCATTTCTCTTTGTGCTATATTTTGATTTTTATTTAAGAGTTTCTTCACGTCTTCATTTTTAACCTTCCTTCTCCCATCGAATCTACAAAGGTCTAAGTCAAAATTGCCACCTCCGAATCGGCGAAACCATGTGTAACATGTTGACATCACTGGTGCAGACTCAGGATAAGTTTTTCTCATAAGATCATGAGCGTCACTGTATTGTTTGGCTTGATCAAAAAAGAACAGTAATAGGTGTCGAAAATGTCGGGAATCACGCTCCATGGTTTTCACGTGTACTAACGCCCTTTTTACCCAAAAAGTATGGATAGATAAATACTTCCGCAAGTGTTACATCGCAGAAATACTGCAGCTGTGACATAGAAAAGATGATGAATATAACTCGTGTACGTATTTAAATCACTAACGTCATTTCATTGTCAAACGTTAAAACTAAGTGCAACACTTGCAAGTTTCTATTAATGTAAAAAAACAAACTTTTTAAAACTACTATAATAAAAAAATTCTATCTACACACTTTTCGGTACAAATGCACTTATGTAATATGCACATAAAATTGCTAGAGAAAGCATCTTAGAAATTTTTTTACCTTTTTACATCATAGTAAATCACTCATGTACTACTCGTTTTCTTTCTTAGTAGTATACTGTAATGTTTTTCTATCGCAGTATCGTCGTCTTTCTGAAGAGTCAATTTTTGTTGCTATTTTTCACGTTGGTATGATATATATACGCGTTGCTTTTTCTCGATCTTTCCGATTTTTATACTGTAGTATGATCAATTCTTAGTTTTATTTTTCCAAAAGAACTCTTGTCACTTTAAATCTTTACAGAAAAAAAACAAGAAAAACTATTGTCTAAAATAAAGTAGTATACGAATATCAAACAGTTCTATGCGCTTGTAATAAAAAAAAGAAACCACTTACTTTTAAGTCTTTTTTATTTTACTCTAAGTTTTGCTTTAGAGAAAGTTGAATTCAAATCACTACACGTAACTGACCTGCAATCGACAACACGCACGTAAATAATGACGAGCAATACACAAATTATTATCAAAATCACAAATTCGTAACGGTTTCTATTGAAAAAAGAAAAAAACTGTATGTTGCGAAGTCTACGAAGTCAAGAATATATATTGTCCACGATTTGTTGGTTTGCGTGTACTCCTTGTTCAAAAAATTCATGAGGAAAAAAATTCAAACTTAGTATAGTTTCAGTTCACCACAACCGTACACTTTGAAGCGCTAAATCCAACTGCCTGGCAAATTTCAAAATACGGTATCGGAATCGTCTTTGTCCATCACCTAGAGGCCATTTGTCGCTGTTATCTTGCGTGACAGTCACAGACGAATCACGTGAATCTTTAGTATTCGTAACCTGAGTTTGTATTTTGTTTCCTTTGTTGAAGTTTAAGCATGTATTTTCTTTTCAATCTTTTGTTTCAGTTTTTTTGTTATAAGTATATTTTTATTAAATATAACAAAACACTTTGAGTTAGGATCAAAGCGCAAACAAGAGCACAATCAGTTTAGAGTAAAGTTAAAGCAATTAAATCATAAAAGAAAAGTGACAGCAAAATGTATAGGACAAGTTTAGAAAACGCCAAGACTTCAATTTCTTTTTTAAATATTAAATATGTATTTTCAATTAAATGAGATGTATTTCTATTTCATTCGTAATTTTCGGTTTCTTTTTGTTATAATTACTTTTCTATTGTTTATTGTTGTTTATTTGTGGTTTTGTAATACTTTTTTTGGAAAATATGCAAAATAAAGAAGCCCCCTCCGCAGGTGAAAGGGCTTCGCCTCTGCTCATCCCTCGAAAAAAAATAAAAAATGACTTTTGATTCTGTGGCGTTAAAAATCACATACATACTAACGACATGAAGCGATCTGTAATCGGAAGTCGGTTTCAAATATTTTCGAAGCGGGAGCAGAAGAAAAAAGCGAAGCCCCTCCACTTGAGGGAGGACGCAGCCTCCCCTGCCTACATGCTTTCACCACACAAAAAATGAACATGTTGTCGGAAAAAAAGATTTATTTATGAAACGTTTTTTGATCATACCTTTTTTATAAACAATGAGCGACGAATAAAACATTCATATTGTTACTCAGGAAGGTAATCTTATTACTATCTGTGAACAAGAAGCCNNAAGAGGCTCCTCTATTCTGTCCCCTATTTACTCTTTCTTTATTTTTAATAGTTTTATAAAGGTGCCCTGTAAGAGAATTTTTCTGAGTGTCTATGAAAACTTGAATTCAGAGAAATTGTTTTATATTCATAGAANGAAAGTACTTAAGTATATAAAATAAAAAAGTATATAAAATATATAAAATAAAATATTCTCAGAGTAGTCATACATAAAATAATACAAAAAAATAGTTGCCCAGCCAAGACTTCTACATTTGTCAAATAATGTTTTTGAGCATTTTCAAAAACTTATTCACTCGAATATTTATTCTTCATTGTCTACGATCATATCCTGCATTATCATCGACTTTGTCTAAACTCCGAATGACTCTAGAAAAGAATACATATCGCTACCTACAAGTTTCCAACCCTGTATTTTGACTTGTTGAGTGCAACATAACAAAAGTAACTAATAATCTGATCGCGGATGGAAACTCATGGAGAAATAATGCAGAGAAACATAACAAAGTGCGACATTTATCTTAGATACGCGGCACAGAATTCTCGTGTATGAAGCAAAAGCANCAAAGCGAGAGAAGTNANAANGTAGTGACAAGAAACATATAAAGAAGCCGACCAAAAACTCTCAATATAGAAATATAGTTAGTCTACCTTCCGTTTGAAAATTCATTTCCGGTGTCACGGCGCGCTTTCCCAAACAACTGGCAACTCACGCCTCAATCATCGTCATTTGACTCCGAAAAACATAACTAAGACTGCTGCGTGATATACTACACTAATTTTTAGCAAAAGAATAGAGGAAGGCAGAAAGACAAACAAAAGAGAATAATTTTCATATAAGGTAGATAGACGAGAGACGGACCGCGCGTATTTCTTGTAATCTTTCCAGTAAGCAAGCTCACGTGATAATGACGTCAGTTTTTGGTATGCAAAACGTCAATTATAACACAAAATTGACGTGATTTTAACGTACATACCACGTGATTATGTTACATCTTAGTGGCGTTTTTATATTACGTCAAGTAGACGTGAATATAATCACAAAAGATTCAACAAAATAACATGATAAAAACATTTTAGTGTAAATTTAAAAACAAATTGAAAGACAATACTTAAAAAACAATAGCATCGTAGCACGTAATATTACTGCATTACAGTAATAGTAAACTTACCGCCGAAATGCATCACAGTAATATTACGGTGATATATAAAAAAAAAAACAAAATTTATAGAAAGCTTTCTTGAAGAAAAATTAATTCGGAATTACGCTTGAATTAAATTTGGAGACTCAGTTTGTCGACTAACTGATTAATTCGATAAAAGATCGGGCCCGGAAAAAATCCTAAGCTAGTGGTGAGATTTGAAACTCCAGATCTCCCCATATTTGTTCCTTACTATAATATAATTATTTTTGGCATATATGACCAAAGATTTCATGTTTGTAATTATTTTTCTTTACTTATTCTTGAACTATTCTCAACTATTCTACACATTTCATTTATTATTTAATAATAAGAAATAGTTACTACAAATTGTTCTTATTATAAAAGGTAAATTACTACATTAAACTTTAGTTATCATTGAATATATATTTATTATATAGTATGTTATTTTTAATCGGAAAAAAATTTAATACATCAAAAGTAATCACTTTACTAAATTGTACGTGGCTACTTATCTATAACTAAATAGCTATACTTCCCTATAAACAATGTATTTAAAGATATAATACTATTAAAAAAAACAAACGTTATTATGAAACATATTATTATAAGTAACGGGTGAATTTTACTCAGCTTTGTTGTTAGAACGTCATTTAACCGTATTATTGATGTCATATTGAAATTCAATATATAAGTTGATATATGACGTCATATCGGCGACGACAACTTTTGGTATGTTAAATGACGTCAAAATAACATACCATTTATGTTACTTACCGTCGTAGTCATTAAAGTCACATAACAATCACGACATTATCACGTAAGTTTGCTAGCTGGGTTGTGAGATGTCAGCGTGGTTTCATGAGTGTATTTCTAAGTGCGTACATACAAGCAGAGACGCACTTATGAAATCGCATTTTACTAACAGGTGAATATTTTGTATAATTAATTTCAAGTGAAACATTCTATCTCTCTATACAATTTCTGTTTCTAAAACGTTTAACTATATACATATTTTCATAAGTGTTTTGATATATTCTAGTATTTTGCAACATTTTTAAAAGTGTCCTATGTAAAAATTGTCAAATACTTTCTTGGAATTACTGCACTATGTGGTCCATTTATTCCTGAAAATGGAATAAACCACTAGGAATTGGAGATAGTCGAAACACTTAGATGTATCGGCTTTTTCAGCATGCCTACAAAATATAACCGCAAATATGCCGGAAAAAAACAAGTGGGTCAAAGAACAATTACAGGTGTTATTTAAAAAGAAAAAATGAGGTGAAGAACATTGTAAAGTGAGAATAAGAATAACAATGCATACTTGTAAAACAATAAGGAAAGTATACCTAAAAGTAAAGATAATAATGTTTTTTTGGTAAAAAACCTTGTTATAAAAAAAAAGTAAATTGTATTTTTGTAAAAATGCATCTATTTTCTACACGGTGATCCACCTCACTCGAGGAGATATAGATAGATCGAACAGTGGTGTAAGTTTTCTATTTCACTTTTTAAAAAAATTATTATGTTCTTTGTTTCAATACATATGCTAATCATAAGTTCACAACATGTAGCAAATTATACATAAATAATGTTTCATTTGCCCTAGTATTTATTACGTAATTCGAGTTTACAAAAAGAGTGGTCCATCTTTCTTTCAGACTTACCCTATATTTACAATGTGGCCACGCACTTTTGATGCTTTCCAGAGTACCTTTTTCTATATCTGTAAAATGTGGAAAAGTGACTTTTTTTGCAATAGAATAAGTACTGTTCCTTGCAATACTCACATAACGTCAGCTTCGAAAATAATATTAAACATTTAAAGAATAACAATAAAATAAAATGCCGTAATCGATTTGTCTCCACTCTCAAACATATGAGAGGCTCTAAATTTAATAATACTACATACAACGGAGATATCATCCAAGCTCAAAAACTCACTCGTCAGTTTAGAAAAAATCATCCTTCTATTGCATTTACAAGAGCTGACAAGGGAAATGCGGTTGTTGCTATAGATAGAGACTTGTACACGAATCGAATGGAAAAGATGCTTTCTGATACTAACACGTATGCTCTTGTAAAAAAGAACCCAGTGAACTCTATATTAAATTGTCTCAAAGAGGTGATTAAGAAATGAAAGTCTCGCGATTACATCACGGAACTTACTTACAAAAATTTAAATACATTTCTAACTATCCTTCCTAGAGCCTATGGAGTCCCAAAGATCCATAAACCCGGTAATCCTCTCAGGATCATTATTTCTTCAATTAATAGTCCTTTACACAACCTTGCAATATGTTTACATAAAATAATTTCAAAAAATCTTCAACCCCCGTCGAGTTTTGTTTATAATAGCTTCCACCTTGCTAGTTTAATCTCTAACGTAACCTTCGCTGAAAATTTTGAGCTTATTCCACTCGACGTTGTATCTCTTTTCACTAACATTCCCATTGAACTTGTAATTAGTGGTTTGGAAAAGAGATGGTGTTTAATACCACATAATACAAGTTTACCTAAAGAGGAATTTTTTCTAGCAATCAACCTGGTATTCAACTCTACTTTTTTTCTGTTCAATAACAAATATTACAAACAGACCTTTGGTGCTCCTATGGGCTCTCCCCTCTCTTCGATCCTTGCAGACATTGTAATGCAGGATCTTGAAATATCCATTTTTGAATCTCTCTCCTTCCGTCCACCTTTACATGTCAGATACGTTGATGACATAGGTCTCATGATTCCTAAAGAGCAATTTGATGCTGTTTTAAATCTGTACAATACTTATCACCCACGACTTCAATTTACCATGGAGGTTGATGGGATAGACTCAATTTTTTGGACATTACTATTATTAAAAAAAAAAACAGATTAATACACGACTGGTATCATAAGCCTACGTTTTCTGGTAGATACCTCAACTATTTTTCCAACCATCCTATTTGCCAAAAAAGAGGCACGGTCATCAGCCTCGTGGACAGAGCCTTCTTTTTATCACATCCTAAATTCCATTCTAAAAATTTTGACTTCATTTTTAATTTATTAATTGACAATAATTATCCGATGGACTTCATATATGATAATTTTATCCTTAGACTAAAACAGAATTTTTATAAAAACAATGACATAAGAAGGTTTTTGTCTAGCAAGAGTTCTAATGACATACAGCGTCACTGGTTTGTCTTGCTTTACATCAACAAATTTTCAGAGAAATTTTAAAAAATATTTCCTACAGACTCACATACGCGTTTAGCTTATTATAACCTCGACAAACTGGCTAACTTTATCAATGTTCTTAAGGATCCTTTGCCTCTTCTCTCACATCCTTCCGTAGTATATAAGATCAAGTGCCGTGAATGTGAAGCCTCGTACGTAGGACAAACTGGCAGAATGTTACAGGCCAGAATAAAGGAACATAAAAGCCACATCAATAGAAATTCCACTCAAAAATCTGTAATAACTGAACACAGATTGCAATACTCACATGATTTTGAGTGGGATAAGATAGAAATATTGGATTTTGAGAGATCATACAGCAAAAGGTTGGTATCAGAAATGCTACATATAAGAAGTCAAGTCTGCGGACTTAATTTACAGTGCGACACGGAAAATTTAGATAATTCCTATTTACCGTTTGTCGATAAAACATCATAAAACGTTATGTTATTTGTAAATTTGAATTCTATCTTTATACACACGCTGTTTCTCAGTCGCGTTTTCACTCTTGTAAAGTGTTGGTCGGGACAGCCCGTGCAACATGGATATTCTCGATCAGCACTGAGCGACGTATATTATCTAAGACATTTGTAAGTGACTGTTGTATATTATATTTATTCTGCAATTTTTAATTATTTTTAAATTTCATTAATTGTATTCTACGTTAATTCATTGTAGAAATGCATTTGATAAGGACCTAATGCAAGGTCGAAAGCGTTTATGCTATCAAATTTTTAATAAACGAATTTAAATATATACACTCCAACAACAGTGTTATTGCTTCAATAGCCAAAATTCATTTGTTCATTTAAAATAATTGGTCTACGAATAATTGACTTTAGCAAATCGACAATTCTGACAGGTATAATATGCAATTTACATAACGTCGACACTTATAACAATTTGAATCATATACACCGATCGATCTTTACAAAACGCGTGTGTAACAGTTCATGGCACTTTAAATAATCAAAAATCTCACTTGATTACTCACGTCAAAACTAAACATGAAAAGAAATGTAAAAGTACACTTAACGCGTCACAGTCACTAAAAATTTTCTGTGCCAAAATACTGATCAATGTATGAAATATACTTAAGAGGGTACTGGAGCCCGGCTTGTAAACTAGATAGAGACCTGTAAACCGACGTTTTTATAACTTAAATTTCTTTATTTTTTAATTTTATTTACTGCTCAACATTAAAAGCGCTTCTACAGAAGCAAAAAAATATACAAAACTATATAAAGCGTTTAAAAATGGGTATATAATGCTTTTTTGAACTTGTTTTTCATTCATAATAATAGTATATGGTATCAAATACACATCATCACAATATTACTTTTTGTGCATCAATTAGACAACCAAATCATATTCTGTTTCATTAGATTGTTTTGTGTGGTACGTATTGCTGTAGTTCAGTGTAAGTACGTACATAAGCTTAGAAATAATTTTATATACATGAATATATGGGGAGGTTATAGAAGAAAACTGTATAAGAAAAAATTTATGCTGAATTTTGACATTCCAAAGAACAACAGCAAACTCTTAGCATAATTTACTTATTTCTGTAGAAGCATTTTGGATTTGATGCAGTAAATACGGCACAAAACGAAATATTAAAACGTCGATTTACAGGTCTCTATAGTCGGTATAGATAGTACCCTCTTAATAAATATACTCTGGTAGTTGTAAAAATTAAAGTACATCAGCGACAAAAAGTTGTTGTTGGTTATTTTCCTACTACATATATATATATATATATATATATATATATATATATATATATAACTTTTAATTCATTGTAGCAAATATTAAGTAAACTAATAAATCTGGTAGATACTATTGTTTTCAACAGCCTTACAGAATATATTTTGACATAGGTTATGTAACAAAAAAATAATTATTTTATGAAATTTAGATAGTACAGTGCACGTTACATTACATTTTATCACATTTACATAAAAAATATAATTATATATCTTTGTTTATGCTTAAAAACAAAGGTAATTATCTCAAACTTATTAGTATCATAAACAATTCGTAGCTTTTAGAACTTATATCACCAAAACTACACCTTGTATTACACCTTCTTTTGCTTCTTTTCAATTTTATGGAACATACATTATATAAATACAATCCGTACAACACAAACATAAAGACTTTAATATGTGTATCTTATAATACTTATATCTTATGAGAATAGCAACTTTTAGGAAATGTTTTACGTAAATACCGATGTTACAATGATTGTGTTGAATTATTTGATGCGTAACATTAAGATGACATTTAAGAAGTTATAGTACATTTACTTACATCTAGTTTGTAAATTGTACTGTCTGAAAACTATTTTAATTACCTGTGGAAGTTGTGTAAACCATACAACAGAGTTTTATCGTTCAATAGAGTAAATAGAAGTGGACATATAAAATATCTATACTACATACAAATTGTTCTGTATTATTTCTGCATCTAACAATAGTAAAAAACCTTTACTTTTAATAGTTTTTGCAACAAACACACAGTTATTACAAACATGCTACATTTGAATTCAATTCACAATGATTTTTTTCCTTGTATACATTTTTCCCAGTTTTCTGGTAGTGAGTAAATTCCACGAGCAAACAGATGTGCGTCGAAAAAAGGAATCATAATTTTTGACCTTCTTTCGACGTCATCGAAACATGTTGAAAGCAAGTATTTATGAGTGTCGTCTAGGTGTGGAAAAACGTCATATGATGGAGCACTGTCTACTATAGACGCGGGGTAAGGTAAAACTTCCCAACCAAACTCCAGTATCTGTTCTTTCACGGACTTAAGGATATTAATCTCGGCAAAAGATGTGTGCAACAGAATCACCTTACGTCTGTTGTTCGTTAATTGCGGTTGTTTACTGTCCAATTCTTGCTTTAGTTTATATAATTGTTGTGAATATAAGTTAAATGCACCTTCATTTGATCGCAGCATTTCGTAGTATATAACACTTTCAGTATCCCACCAAATGCAGATCTTAAGTTCGTTTTTATTACTTGTAGTTGCTTCTATTTGATTTAAAGTCTCGTAAAATATCGACATTACACCTCCAGTCACAACTTGATCCAGAAAATTTTCCGTATTGTGTCTTGAAAGCAGTGAAATGCAAGTAGTGTAACGTATTTGATTAGCCAAGTCAAAGTGGTTTCTTTGGTTTAATCTCAAGGTTTTTAAATATCTCGCATTGGTCATATGTGAAACATTAAATTGTTTCGCCATTGCTCTTAGTGATATATTTGGATTTTTGTTTAAGAGTTTCTTCAAGTCTTCAGTTATAACCTTTTTTGTCCGACCTACGTTTAAATGACTACCAGTTTGACTAGCCAAGTCAAAGTGGTTTCTTTGGTTTTGAAATTGTGTCATGCCTTTCAAATGTCTATAAATAGTCGAGTTTGCAACATTAAAATGTCTAGCCATTTCTGCTTGTGTTATATTTGGATTTTTATTTAAGAGTTTCAGCACGTCTTCATCTTTAAGCTTTCTTTTCCCATCNNAGCTAAAAAGTTGTAAGTCAAAATCGCCACCTTCGAATCGGCGAAACCACCTGCGGCATGTGACAATCGCTGGTGCAGATTCAAGATAAGTTTTTCTCATAAGATCATGAGCGTCACTGTATTGTTTGGCTTGATCAAAGAAGAACAGTAATAGATGTCGAAAATGTCGGAAATCACGCTCCATGGTTTTCACGTGTAATAACGCCCTTTTTACCCAAAAAGTATGGTTAGATAAATACTTCCGCAAGTGTTAGATCGCAGAAATACTACAGCTGTGACATAGAAAAAATGATGAATATAACTTGTGTACTTATTTAAATTACTAACGTCATTTCATTGTCAATCGTTAAAACTAGGTGCAACACTTGAAAGTTTTTCTTAATGCAAAAAAACAAACTTTTTAGAACTACTATAATAAAAAACTTCGATTTACACAAGTTTCGGTACAAATGCACTTATGTAAAATGCACATAAAATTGCTAGTGAAAGCATCTTAGAAAATGTGTTACCTTTTTACATCATAGTAAATCACTCATGTACTACTCGTTTTCTTTCTTAGTAGTATACTGTACTGTTTTTCTGTCGCAGTCTCGTCGTCTTTCTCCAGAGTCAATTTTTTGTTGCTAGTTTTCACGTTGGTATGATATATATAAGCGTTGCTTTTTCTCGATCTTTCCGATTTTTATACTGTAGTATGATCAATTCTTAGTTTTATTTTTCCAAAAGAACTCTTGTCACTTTAAATCTTTACAGAAAAAAAACAAGAAAAACTATTGTCGAAAATAAAGTAGTATACAAATATTAAACAGTTCTATGCGCTTGTAACAAAAGAAACCACTTACTTTTAAATCTTTTTTAAGTTACTCTAAGTTTTGCTTTAGAGAAAAGTGAATTCAAATCACTACATCACAACTGACTTACAATCGACAACACGCACGTAAATAATGACGAGCAATACGCAGATTATTATCAAAAACACAAATTCGTACAATGTTTTCTAATAAAAAAAAACAAAACCTGTATGTTGCGAAGTCTTCAAAGTCAAGAATGTATTGTCCACAATTTGTTGGTTTGCGTGTACTTCTTGTTAGAAAAATTCACGATGAGAAGAATTCAATCTTGTTATATTTTCAGGTACCACAACCGTTCACTTTGAAACACTACATCCAACTGCCTGACGAACTTCAAAATAAAGCTTCGAAATCGTCTTTGTTGATCATCTAAAGGCCGTGTGTCGCTGTAATCTTGCGTGACAGTCACAGGTCAATCACGTGAATCTTTAATATTTGTAATCTGCTTGTGAATACCTCGGTTTCTTTTTTAAATAGTAAATATTTATTTTCATTTTATTCGTAATTTTCAGTTACTTTTTGTTCTATTTAATTTTCTATTGTTCATTTGTGATTCTGTAATACTTTCTTTATTTTTAATAGTTTCGTAAAGGTGCCCTGTAAAAGAGTTATTCTGATGCGTCTATAAAGACTTTTATTCACAGAAAAACATTTTGTATTCATGGAAAAAAAGCAATAAAGGATAGAAAATAAAAAATTATATAAAATATATAAAAGAAAATATTCTCAGTCATACATAAAGTAATACAAAAAATAGTTGCCCAGCCAGGAATTCTACATTTGTCAAATAATGTTTTCGGGCATTTTCAAAATATTGTTTACTCGAATATTTATTCTTCATTGTCTACGATCATATCTTGCATTATTATCGACTTTGTCTAAACCTCCGAATGACTCTAGAAAAGAATACATATCGCTACCTACAAGTTTCCAACCCTGTATTTTGACTTGTCAAGTGCAACATAACAAAAGTAACCAATAATCTGATCGCAGATGGAAACTCATGCAGCATAATGCAGAGAAACATAACAAAGTGCGACATTTATCTTAGATACGCGGCACAGAATTCTCGTGTATGAAGCAAAAGCACCAAAGCGAGAGAAGTAAGAACGTAGTGACAAGAAACATATAAAGAAGCCGACCAAAAACTCTCAATATAGAAAAATGGTTAGTCTATCGTCCGTTCAAAAATTCATTTTCGGTGTCACGGCGCGCTTTCCTAAACAACTGGCAACTCACGCCTCAATCATCGCCATTTGACTCCGGAAAACATAACTAAGACTGCCGCGTGATATACTATACTAATTTTTAGCAGAAGAATAGAGGAAAACAAAAGACAAACAAAAGAGAATGATTTTCATATAAGGTAGATCGACGAGAGACGGACCATGCGTAATTCTTGTAATCTTTCCAATTAGCAAGCTCACGTGATAATGACGTCAGTTTTTGGTCTGCAAAACGTCAATTAGAACATAAAATTGAAGCTTTTTTAACGTACATACCACGTGAATATGTCACATCTAAATAACGTTATTATATTACGTCAAGTAGACGTGAATATAATCAAAAAAATTCACCAAAATAACATGTTAAAGATGTTTTATTGTAAATTTAAAAACAAAATAAAAGACAACACTTAAAAAACAGTAGTAGCATAGCACGTAATATTAGTGCATTACAGTAATACTAAAATTACCGCCGAAATGAATCACAGTAATATTACGGTGATGTATAAAAAAAAGAAACCATAGTTATAGAAGGCTTTCTAGAAGGAAAATAATTTCGGAATTTCTTTTGAATTAATTTTTAGAAATTCAGTTTGTCGATTAACTGATTACTTCGATGAAAGATATCGAGCATGGAAAAAATCCTAAGGTAGTGGTGAGAGTTGAAACTAGAGATCTCCCCACAATTGCAGTCCCTGCACTCACAATCAGTCCGCTAGACCACTTGTTCCTTACTACTACATAATTATTTTTGGCTTTTATGACCAAAAATTTCATGTTTGTAATTATTTTTCTTTCCTTATTCTCAACCTATTCTGAACTATGCTACAAATTTAATGTATTATTTAATAAGAAGAAATATTTAATAATACTTGTTTTTATTATAAAAAATAGATTCCTACAATAAACTTTAGTTATCACTAAATATATATTTATTATATAGTATGTCATTTTTAATCGGAAAAAATTTAATACATAAAAAGTAATCACTTTACTAAATTGTACGTAGCTTACCTATAAATAAATAGCTATACTTATCTAGAAACAATGTATTTAAAAATAAAGTAGTATTAAAAAAAACAAACGTTATTATAAAACATATTATTATAAGTAACGGGGGAACTTTACTCACGTTTGTTGTTAGAACGTTATTTAACCGTTTTATTGAGGACATATTGAAATTCAATTTATAAGTTGATATATAACGTCACCGCGACATCTAAACGACGTCATCGGCGACGACAACTTTCGGTATTGTACATGACGTCAAAACGACATATCAATTATGTTACGTAACGTCATTGTCTTCAAAATCACTTTACTATCACGACATTATCACGTAAGGTTGCTAGCTGGGTTGTGAGATGTCAGCATGGTTTCATGAGTGTATGAGTGTATCTATTTCTAAGTGCGTACATACAAGCAGAGATGCATTTATGTGAATCGCATTTCCATAGCAGGTGAGTATTATGTATATTTAATTAACTTTCTGTTTGTGAAACGTTTAAGTAGATACATATTTTCTTAAATATTTCGACTTATTCTATCATTTAGAAACATTTTTAAAAATTTCGTCTGTAAAAATGGTCAAATACTTTCTTATAAAACCTGCACTGTGTGGTCC